>NW_018404405.1:3679-6827 GCF_002113885.1 Mizuhopecten yessoensis
ACCTAGCCTACGGAATAGTTCTGATGACGGTAGGCCTAGCCTACGGAATAGTTCTGATGACTGTAGGCCTAGCCTACAGAATTGTTCTGATGACGCTAGGCTNAATTGTTCTGATGACGCTAGGCCTAGCCTACAGAATTGTTCTGATGACGCTAGGCCTAGCCTACAGAATAGTTCTGATGACGCTAGGCCTAGCCTACAGAAACATGTCAACAATAAACCGTCTACTGTAACAGAATCCTTGGTGTTGATGCTCCTTCGTTTACTTTGTTTAATTTGCAAAATAAAATGACAACAATAATGTCAAATATCCATGTATCTATAATTTCTTTAATGCAGTTGGTTTATTACAGGAACTGCCTGCTACTAAATTATTAAATATAAATATAAATTAATGCAATTAAAAAGTCATGATGCAGAAGGCCACAGTACCTTAACTCATTCACCTCTGAAATTTCATAATGAACTATTCCAACCTTTCAATTGGAAGGGTTCAAATGTGTCTTCAGGGGTGAATGAGTTAACAGTTAAAAAGTTAAAACTGAAAAGGATTTGACCTCGGGGTCACAGTCACTGTGACCTGTTGAATGCACATTGTCGGTGGGTGATGCAGGTAAACTGCAAGATCCATCGATTGTCCAATGTAGACGTTATTGAAAAGTATTCACCGATTTGACCTTTGAACTAAAGGACAAGGTCACAGTGACCTATGGACAGTGCATTGCATATTGTCTGTGAATAATGCAGGTTTCATTGCAATATCTTCAATGGTTTAAAAGTTTCAGACCAGCACACAAAATTATTGGAAGTAGAAGTTTAGAAGAGCAACAACAAAAAGAACAATACTAAAATATAGGGGAGACATGATAAGATTAATCTCTACTCTATGAACACTATACTCCCATATATAAGTTAGTGTAATTGTGTTGGCATTGAACAAATGTGGACATATCAGTATAAAATTCTAGGAATATTTGTATTCATTTACCTTAATACATAGATTTATTTTACATAAATGACAACCACCATGCTAAATGTAAGTGGCCAATTAAAGTTCCATGTCGGGATGGCCATACAGTATGGCGCAGGCCGGTAGACTTGGGATGGTAAAATATATATACTTGGACAGGAATGCTTGGTAGTGCCGCAGGCCGGTAGACTTGGTATGGTAAAATATGTACATAGTGGTCATTTCTGTCCGGTACAAGTGGAATAAACCGTAGTCTAGATGTTTTGCAGATCATAATGTAGTAAGAACACCTGTAATGATGTAAAGTTCTGTTGAATTCAATTTGTACGTGGTAATGTTTGGAATTGCCATATAAATACATCCCGTTGATTCTGTCAGCTTCATAGGAGGGCAGTGAAGCTGCTTAAAGGATGTGTTTCACATGTTCCCGTAGATTCTGTCAGCTTCATAGGAGGGCAGTGAAGCTGCTTAAAGGATGTGTTTCACGAGTTCCCGTAGATTCTGTCAGCTTCATAGGAGGACAGTGAAGCTGCTTAAAGGACCTGTTTCACGTGTTCCTGTAGATTCTGTCAGCTTCCTTATATGTAGTTTTTGTAATGGTATTATTTTGCAAGAGAAACTACAATGGCTAAAGGGATACTGATGTATTTGTTCACAAAAACAGATCTCTAGTTTGTACATTCCATACATTCTTAATTGTCTTTTAACTTAATTGTTTTACTACTTGTTTTAGGCTCCACCAGTTTTCCTGGCATGGTTGTGACGCCTCAGACAAGACCAGAATGATCCCAGGACACAATAAGTTTACACAGCTGGCAGTAATTCCAGAACAGTTTTACTACAATGTAAGTAGCAGGACACTCGCGCAATCAAAATGGTTTTGCTCAGCTGCGATAAATATCGGGCAGTATTTTCACTGCTAAATCATCAATATCGGCAGTTAGAAAAAATACTTTTTTATTTGTTTCTGCACATCAGTAAATTAACTAAGTTTGGAAAAAAAAAAAATTGTTCATTGAACTTGGTGAAAAGATCGTGAATTAGCCCTTCGTCAAATGTGGTGACGGTCGCAAATTTGAAGATACAAAACTATTTCAACGATTGTTTGGTATATTTTCGTCAAACATGGTCGCTAAAATGTATCAAATGTGGTCGTTTAACGTAATTTTGGGGTCATTTCCGGTGGTCGCTGGTCGTGTTAGACAGATGGTCGCTTAATACAGTTAAATTACATAGTAGAAACGGTCGGGAGAAATGAAAAGTGGTCGCATAAAACAGATGGTCATTTAATACAGATAGTCGCTTGAGCAGATTTGACTGTATATATATGTAATATGCCATACAAAGGTTGCCTACATCTGGCGCCATGTTGTTGAAAGGATGATAAGCTTAACAACCCACTTGCACAAATTTAAGTATGTAAGTGATAGAGCATCAATTAACACTAAGGATTTAGTAAATGGAAGTTTTATTAGTTTATATGTTTAGGATGTAAGTTAATAAGACTTACAATTATGGAACCCTTGGTGCTGATGCTCCATCACTTACCAGCTTGTATTTACCTCCCTTTGGTAGAGCTGTACTAGAAAACTTCGATCTCTGCCTCAGATTCCTGCACCGGTACATCGGCCGACCACTACCCACCGGACGTTGAATCTCCTCGCCCAATTATCGTATTGGTACACCAATACCTTTATTTATTTATAACACAAATTTTGAAAATATTCGTTGTTACCCAGTTTGAAGAACTTGTGTTTTTGCCATGATTTTCATGAAAAATTATTTATGATGTTAATTCCTTCTTCTTATAACCCTCCATCTCTCCACCCACCCCTATAATTATATCTGTTGGGGTATGCTGGGATATAAAACTTTGTATAATTTATCAGTATGACAGTTTGTTTTTTATCCTCATTATATAATCAGGGCACCCTCAAATCATTTACTCTGGGAATGGAAGCTATTGTGAAAAAGGAAATGATTATTTGTTAAGAAATATATTTCTTCCATATATTAATCTTTGCTAAAGTACATTGCAAGCAATTCCAGTTAGAGAAATGCTGAACATATTAGAACTCTTCTGCATTGGAGATGCAAAAAGAGAACTGTGATTCTCTTCCTTAACTCAGCTCAGCATTTATAGAACTCACCTCATGAATCCATTTTTGTGTGCCCTCT
>NW_018404406.1:0-124 GCF_002113885.1 Mizuhopecten yessoensis
AGCTACACTCTAACATACATGGGTTAGGTTACAGTGTATCAAACACGTGTTTAGCTACACTCTAGCATACATGGGTTAAGTTACACAGTATATCAAACACGAGTTTAGCTACATTCTAACATAC
>NW_018404406.1:3096-3265 GCF_002113885.1 Mizuhopecten yessoensis
CTATATCAAACACGTGTCTAGCTACATTCTAACATACATGGGTTTTACACTGTATATCAAACACGTGTTTAGCTACATTCTAACATACATGGGTTGGGTTAAACAGTATATCAAACACGTGTTAAGCTACACTCTAACATACATGGGTTAGGTTACAGTGTATCAAACA
>NW_018404407.1:0-124 GCF_002113885.1 Mizuhopecten yessoensis
GTCAGCCTTACCTCTATCTCTAGTGTAGGTCTGCTGTAACAAGACTAGTCAGCCTTACCTCCATCTCTAGTGTAAGTCCACTGTAACAAGACTAGTCAGCCTTACCTCTATCTCTAGTGTAAGT
>NW_018404407.1:3113-4181 GCF_002113885.1 Mizuhopecten yessoensis
AGTATGAGCAGAGTACTTTACCTGTAGGAGTTGTGATTGCATAGATTGTAACTCTCCAGAGCGGTCAGGGCTCCTATAGCTATGGAGTAGGAGCAGAGTACTTTACCTGTAGGAGTTGTGATTGTATAGATTGTAACTTCCCAGAGCGGTCAGGGCTCCTATAGCTATGGAGTAGGAGAAGAAAATCTGGGTACCAGCATCCACCCACACCTGGGGACATCAAACAACAGGGTATAAATAAACGTCTGTTCCGGGTTTCACCGCTGTAAAATTACGATAGATCGGTAGCTATTTTTGTTTTGTTTTCGTCACCTGTTTGTACTCTCACTAACAATATTTTAGAAACAGTTGGTAGTCCTACCTAACTACCAAATCTATAATACCATTATGTTCATAAATGATATCTAGGACATTTCTAGTATCGTTTGAAGTGTGCTTTTGTTTTTCTTTAATGTGACACAAACAAAACAACCTTTGGTTATACAAGACGACGGTATGTACATTTATTGAAGACTTGGTGGTTCAATATGAGTATATATAGTGATAATAAACTGGTAACAGAAACAAATACATTTCATTAGTTTTACATCTGTTCAGGATCGTCTTGGAAACTTGATATTGTAACTACAATGTAGATTAAAACAAATCTCTATTGTTTGAGTTCAAAACATAAATGAAGCATACAATAGCGATATATCAAACCTCAGTCACGCACTTTGACCTTAATTGATCAGTTGATAAATGATTGACGTGGTTCAACGTAAGTCTTCTGTAACAAGGCACGTCAGCCTTACCTCTATCTCTAGTGTAAGTCTACTGTAACAAGACTAGTTAGCCTTACCTCTATCTCTAGCGTAAGTCTACTGTAACAAGACTAGAAAACCTTACCTCTATCTATAGTGTAAGTCTACTGTAACAAGACACGTTAGCCTTACCTCTATCTCTAGCGTAAGTCTACTGTAACAAGACTAGTTAGCCTTACCTCTATCTCTAGTGTAAGTCTACTGTAACAAGACTAGAAAACCTTACCTCTATCTCTAGTGTAAGTCTACTGTAACAAGACATGTC
>NW_018404407.1:8938-9031 GCF_002113885.1 Mizuhopecten yessoensis
TCTACTGTAACAAGACTTAGACAGCCTTACCTCTATCTATAGTGTAAGTCTACTGTAAGAAGACACGTCAGCCTTACCTCTATCTCTAGTGTA
>NW_018404407.1:9778-19028 GCF_002113885.1 Mizuhopecten yessoensis
TTCAGCCTTACCTCTATCCCTAGTGTAAGTCTACTGTAACAAGACTAGACAGCCTTACCTCTATNTTAACAAGACTACATAGCCTTACCTCTATTTCTGATAACTTGGTGATGTTAGGCTTCAGGTAAAATTCCACCCCATCAATAGCTCCTTCCAGCAAGGAGTTACGTATCAACAGGGCCGTCATAAACAGGTATGGTGTCGTAGCGGTGATGTACATCACCTATAAGAATCATGACGTCATATATTTAGCATCAACAACATTATTTTCACCAGTGTGAAATAATTTGGAGTTTGGATACAAAATAACGATATTAATTCGTATTACGTTGAACCTCGAATACTCTTGTGCAGGGAAAAAGTCAATAGACAGTTCTGATAGACCTAGAATCTTCAAGAAAGTGGCGCTATTTTATGATACGTGAGTGTGATGTCAGCGCGTTACGTTTCAAATGCTCGAAATTTAACGATATACTATCGTTATTCTGAAATTACATGGATTTGATAGAAAAATAACATATGGAATGAATAGTGCCATGAAAATAGTCGGATTATCTTAAGTTACAAGTTTGGTTCAGAAAAAAACACACCTCTTCTACAAATGTAGCGGATTTATAGAGAGATAAGTAAGATATACAGTCCCGACCCACTGTAATACGGACCGGGTGTGTCACACTTTACCTTCCCGGAGGACTTGATGCCTTTACAGATACAGAGGTAGACCACGATCCAGGCAAACAGAAGTGTAAGGGCCAAGTCCCATTTAACGGGCCCCATGTACTCGATACCTTCAGATATGGCCAGAACCTTCCGCCTAAAATATCAAAAATAATGTATAACGACCAGAAGTTTTAGTAAAATAGATACATGCACTAACTGGTCAGTGTTAAAAGGGTTTGACTTTTGAAATATAATGCAACCATTTACGTTAAAGGAGAAATATTGAAACACAGTTTTGAGTACATTTAGTCAACTTTTCAATTAATACTTTTATTTAAATGTTTTCAGGTGCGAGGAAAACAATATCTATTTTAACTTCCCCTTAAATGAAGACTTTAATAAACATGTATTAGATAGCATCATTAACTCTGTTCAAACAATGTTAGTCCTCATATTTGCTTTGCGGTAGCGCATCACCATTAAGGAGTGTGTGACATTTTTAAGGTAGTATTGGCATACAAATTATCGCTAAATACCAATAAACATCCTGTCACAAAAAACTCATGATAATTATCTTAACTGACGCTGACGTTACTTACTCCCAGAATTCCGTGACAGCGTCCAGCTTTTTCAGACCGCTGTCAGTGACGTTGCTGGTCACGTTAGCTGTGCTGTTTAAGGAAGCCTCCTCGGAGAACGTCGAGCAGCGGTCTGTGTTCCACCAGTTATCACATGTAGCCCAGGGTAGCTCCAAAGCAAAGGAACTAAACATGTAGTAAAAGGCCCAGCACAAAATGACATTGTAGTAACAGTTGAGGAAGAACACGATGATGGTCGTGGCTATCCCTAGTCCTACAAATAACAAAGTAACAGTGGAGGAAGAATACAATGATGGTCGTGGCTATCCCTAGTCTTACAAATAACAAAGTAACAGTGGAGGAAGAATACAATGATGGTCGTGGCTATCCCTAGTCTTACAAATAACAAAGTAACAGTGGAGGAAGAATACAATGATGGTCGTGGCTATCCCTAGTCTTACAAATAACAAAGTAACAGTGGAGGAAGAATACAATGATGGTCGTGGCTATCCCTAGTCTTACAAATAACAAAGTAACAGTGGAGGAAGAATACAATGATGGTCGTGGCTATCCCTAGTCTTACAAATAACAAAGTAACAGTGGAGGAAGAATACAATGATGGTCGTGGCTATCCCTAGTCTTACAAATAACAAAGTAACAGTGGAGGAAGAATACAATGATGGTCGTGGCTATCCCTAGTCTTACAAATAACAAAGTAACAGTGGAGGAAGAATACAATGATGGTCGTGGCTATCCCTAGTCTTACAAATAACAAAGTAACAGTGGAGGAAGAATACAATGATGGTCGTGGCTATCCCTAGTCTTACAAATAACAAAGTAACAGTGGAGGAAGAATACAATGATGGTCGTGGCTATCCCTAGTCTTACAAATAACAAAGTAACAGTGGAGGAAGAATACAATGATGGTCGTGGCTATCCCTAGTCTTACAAATAACAAAGTAACAGTGGAGGAAGAATACAATGATGGTCGTGGCTATCCCTAGTCTTACAAATAACAAAGTAACAGTGGAGGAAGAATACAATGATGGTCGTGGCTATCCCTAGTCTTACAAATAACAAAGTAACAGTGGAGGAAGAATACAATGATGGTCGTGGCTATCCCTAGTCTTACAAATAACAAAGTAACAGTGGAGGAAGAATACAATGATGGTCGTGGCTATCCCTAGTCTTACAAATAACAAAGTAACAGTGGAGGAAGAATACAATGATGGTCGTGGCTATCCCTAGTCTTACAAATAACAAAGTAACAGTGGAGGAAGAATACAATGATGGTCGTGGCTATCCCTAGTCTTACAAATAACAAAGTAACAGTGGAGGAAGAATACAATGATGGTCGTGGCTATCCCTAGTCTTACAAATAACAAAGTAACAGTGGAGGAAGAATACAATGATGGTCGTGGCTATCCCTAGTCTTACAAATAACAAAGTAACAGTGGAGGAAGAATACAATGATGGTCGTGGCTATCCCTAGTCTTACAAATAACAAAGTAACAGTGGAGGAAGAATACAATGATGGTCGTGGCTATCCCTAGTCTTACAAATAACAAAGTAACAGTGGAGGAAGAATACAATGATGGTCGTGGCTATCCCTAGTCTTACAAATAACAAAGTAACAGTGGAGGAAGAATACAATGATGGTCGTGGCTATCCCTAGTCTTACAAATAACAAAGTAACAGTGGAGGAAGAATACAATGATGGTCGTGGCTATCCCTAGTCTTACAAATAACAAAGTAACAGTGGAGGAAGAATACAATGATGGTCGTGGCTATCCCTAGTCTTACAAATAACAAAGTAACAGTGGAGGAAGAATACAATGATGGTCGTGGCTATCCCTAGTCTTACAAATAACAAAGTAACAGTGGAGGAAGAATACAATGATGGTCGTGGCTATCCCTAGTCTTACAAATAACAAAGTAACAGTGGAGGAAGAATACAATGATGGTCGTGGCTATCCCTAGTCTTACAAATAACAAAGTAACAGTGGAGGAAGAATACAATGATGGTCGTGGCTATCCCTAGTCTTACAAATAACAAAGTAACAGTGGAGGAAGAATACAATGATGGTCGTGGCTATCCCTAGTCTTACAAATAACAAAGTAACAGTGGAGGAAGAATACAATGATGGTCGTGGCTATCCCTAGTCTTACAAATAACAAAGTAACAGTGGAGGAAGAATACAATGATGGTCGTGGCTATCCCTAGTCTTACAAATAACAAAGTAACAGTGGAGGAAGAATACAATGATGGTCGTGGCTATCCCTAGTCTTACAAATAACAAAGTAACAGTGGAGGAAGAATACAATGATGGTCGTGGCTATCCCTAGTCTTACAAATAACAAAGTAACAGTGGAGGAAGAATACAATGATGGTCGTGGCTATCCCTAGTCTTACAAATAACAAAGTAACAGTGGAGGAAGAATACAATGATGGTCGTGGCTATCCCTAGTCTTACAAATAACAAAGTAACAGTGGAGGAAGAATACAATGATGGTCGTGGCTATCCCTAGTCTTACAAATAACAAAGTAACAGTGGAGGAAGAATACAATGATGGTCGTGGCTATCCCTAGTCTTACAAATAACAAAGTAACAGTGGAGGAAGAATACAATGATGGTCGTGGCTATCCCTAGTCTTACAAATAACAAAGTAACAGTGGAGGAAGAATACAATGATGGTCGTGGCTATCCCTAGTCCTACAAATAACAAAGTAACAGGTGAGGAAGAATACAATGATGGTCGTGGCTATCCCTAGTCCTACAAATAACAAAATAACAGTACGTCAATACGGACGCCTAATTACCGTAAACTATAACGAGGGGGTACGTCAATACAGACGTCTGATTACCGTTAGCTGAGACTATTTTAATCTGGTTAAGTAGGCTTTGGTTAATTTGACGCTTTGTATTTAAAGAACAGGTAACAATTTCTTCGGATTCAAATGTTACCGTCGTCATATTAGGATCCCTGCCTGGTTTACTGTTCTACACTGATATTATGTCAACAGTTTGTATGATGGTAGGAATCTCTACCCAGAAAGCGTCGATAAAAACATGAATTTACTGGACCTATCCTAAATTGTGATAGGTTGAAATTGGTTATTATGTTTAAGTTCATTTGGTTCTTTGTATTAAAGAACAAAAAATATGTTCTCTACTATTGTGCATATACAGACTCTCTACCCAGAATGCATCGATTTAAAAGCTACTGGACCTACCCTGAAGGAGGGGACAGATGTTCCACGCCCCGAGGCCACTGGTTCCCATAAACTGGCCGACAGCCACCTCTAGGTAGAACAGTGGTATACCGCCTACCACCACACATATTAGGTAGGGGATGAGGAAGGCTCCTGGAATACAAAACAGTTTGTTAGTAATAGTTATAACAGTAGCTAAACAGTGGGATATCATCTACAAACACAGATAAGTAAGGTTCCTACAAAAAACACCAATCATGTTAATAAGTTGAAGTTGCAAAAGAGGGCAGTGGGTTTTGTTTTATATAAACTGTTATGCAATATACGGAAGTGATTAGAAAGGACCGTTCTGAGTAGTAATTCTAAAAGTGATACTTTTACTGTGACAACGATCGCTTTTGATATCTAAACGACTAATCAGTGACATGATTTTTTGGGATGAGACTTAATAGAATCAAAGTACTGAAAGTACTGAAAGGCTAAACACATTAAGTTGTCAATTTACATCATCGTTAAGCTTTAAGGGTTACCATCAAGCTAAGTTTGATCATACAAGTCATTATCCAAAAAAATATTGAAGTGGGGGATTTCAAATGAAATTTACAAACAATAGAACATTTTACAAACTTGATCGCACCCTTAGTTTATCTTAGCTCGGTTAAGACTTCTAATATAAAGAACAAGTTAACAAAAGAAAGTGCAACAAATTAAACAATATAGGTGATCAGATATTTTATTTTTACATTTATGATTATATTATAAACATCAAATGTGCTGCCTCTGTCTATGAAAAAGTTTTCCAATATCACTTGGTACTGTGAATGTAGCTTTTGGTAACTGAATAGCATGCCATTATGAAGACCTAAGATTTATATTAGTAAATAAAATATATAAAATAATATCTGTAAATAACATTGGAATGTTTGGAAATATAAATACAAAATCTACACAAAACAGGATTTTACATGTACTTAAACCACAAGTAGTAAAATAAATGATTTTTTTAGTTGAGTGATCTTTTATAATCTTCCTGAAAAAATTGACCCTAATGAAAAATCTGCTATAAGAAGTTGCATCTATGTAAATACATTGTATTTTAACTACCAAATCAATTACATGATGCAAATAAATCCAGTACCGAGATATCAATCCCCGAAGTGTGCAATTTGCACCTGTCGATCTACTGCTTATCAGCGTACTGGTCACTTAAGCTGAATGAGAGCTTTTCAAGTCTGGCGGTGACGTCACAAGTTCAACCAGCGGCAGCCAGTAGAGAGTGATAGCTGTACGGGGCCAGATTGCGAATTGAAAACGGATTTGGTTATGGCGAAGATGATTAATATGAAAGTAATAAAAAGTTTTACAATTGAAGCTTAAATACATTAGATTTACAACAGATAAGCGTTTTAAATACGCGTGTCAGTCACGGTTCGCCTTATACGGGTTTGGGTTTATCTGTTTAATTAATCGTATATCAATAAAAACAATATCATAGTGTTACTGATAAACAATTATCCTGCTATTGTAAGTTATAAAATTGGTTTTGAGTGCCGTTATTTATCACTGTTAGTTGCCCGTCAGCCATGTTTAATCTGTTAATTAGTGTTATATTTAGCTGTCTCGTAAACGATTTAAAAAACCCGATTTAACACATACATGTATAGATATGAATCATTTTCCCTTTGTAAATGTTTCTGCTGACAAGTATGAGCATCCCTTCCCCGAGTACGAGATTTCAAAGGCGTTTGCTGAACAAAAATACTTTTCGTACTTCCACGAACATATATTAGGTATATACAAGTCCGTGGTATTTCATGGCTCTCAGCTAATATTACATAAAGGTCCTTGATAGAATGAAAGGCGTAGTTCATTTGTATTACATCAAAAATATATTCAAATTATATATGTTCCAGTAGATCTATGTTTGTCGTTGAAGAAAACAGCCATCACATTGTTTAGGGGCCGGGGTGAACGAGTAGGATGTTGGTCAGGGAGTATGGAATGAACACAATAGGAACATTTCGTAGGTATTTCCCACTTTCAACAAACTGTACGCATTGTTTCTAAACACTGACAAGTTCAAGGGAATTGCGTGGAAATGAGACACTATTTGCATGCGTGTTCCGACATCCATACACAACACGTGTTTTATTCCTCCTCGATACGAGCTCCTTCCACAACACCTTTGCGTTAAAATAAATGTCTATTGGTGTGTAATCACAATAAAAAGAAGATGAAAACTTTGTTAATCACACGACAGACCGCATATATCACGGTACATATCGCTCCTCTCCGCGTTGAACTTGTGACGTCACAGGTCTGGGACACCGAAACGGGGTCATCGCTGTGAGGCCACAGATGAGATTTCAAGAAATATCGTGATTTCTCTGAAACGAAAGTCGCTATGTTTCTGTTTTATGACGTGGTGTATTTTCAAACTTAATATTGCAAATCATTCCGGGTACACTTTAAAGGGTGCATAAAATACTATCCATGTTGTGGTATTAAGTGTGTTCTATCTCAGCTGTATTAACTATTGATTTCTTTTCAATATGTTATTTAATGAAGAACTAAGTGCAAATAAACAGAATGGGTTGTTTTTTACTTCGAAAAGTGTCATGGCGACTGTTACGCGCGTGGGTCCGATATGCATGCATAGCCGACGTGCCCATTACTGAATGTTCAACACATTGAAATAAATACCTGATGAATCAAAATTCTATATAAGTATAGGGCATATATTCCTTGCTCCGTAAAGTTGATGAAAATAATTATTTTCTGTGTGATCAATGTAAATAGTGTCATGGTGGCCATACGTGCATAGTGCTCGTGAAACTTCTAAATCCTCACTTCTCCATCGTTTTCAAAATTGAAAAAATGTATTCTCACAGTATTCAATTACAGACATCACATATGGTTGTGCTTACTTACGGTCTGAAAAAATCTTTTCTTAGGCGTAAAATGCGAGCAGTTGATAATCGATGCACAGGGGCTTGTATACAACTCATATATGACAAAATAGCTTGAAACACATATATATAAAGTCATCATATATAGGTATTTCAAGCTAATATTATCATACAAGTCTATACAAGCCCCTGTGGTCGATGTCAGCTCTCTTCAGCAGCAGCAGAAAAAGTGAATCTCCGAAGAAAACCGAAGAAGTCCGAAGAAATTTTACGATTATTTTGGAAGCTCTGTTTTTTTTTCTAACATCCGAAGATTTTTAAAATTTAATTATGCATCGATACTGACAAATGAAAATGATATCCAAATACTAATTAAAAGGTTCAAATCCACAATGACAATGTTGGTTTGATAATACGTTTCTGGTTTGACACGACAGTGCAAAGTCAGTCATCCCATAATCCAGTTCGCCCCGCCATATTGTCAACGTATCAGAAAATTAATGTAAACTAGAACAATGTCAGTTTATGTTTGACGTGTGTGTCAATCAGAAAAGTGTCAAAAATGCGTGACTTTGTGATAGGGTAAGCTACTTGTTTATTTATTGTTTGTCTCGCAGCAATTGTATGTATACAGAAAACCATTTCGAGTAATGGCGGTAGACCGTTTACACATTTCAACACTAGGTGGTGTTAGTAACTTGTTGGAAGATTTAGACCAATCAGAATGCTAGGATTGAAGTTGTACACAGGCGGCGTTGACAATAGGCTGCAACGTAACTGCGTTACGTTTAGCCTAAAAATTAACTGAAACTACTTTATAACAAATCAAAATATCCATTTGATATCATATTTTATTGTGCAATTATGTAATAGTGACGATAACTTCGGTATTTCAATGTAATGGAGACCATTGATGAAACGACAGAACGTTATTGTTAATGTATTAACAAACAGAATCACGTGCACGCCAATGCAATGGACAAAAATCACGCTCTAATTTCAACAAAGGTGACTGAAATTACGCATGCGCATACGTCTTTAATATCATGCCTTGATCACCGGCCAAGTTTTACATATTTTTTTGTACTTCTCGTCGAGATGAACGTAAATTATAGTCATTTAATGTCTCCCGTAAAGAAATAAAATCTGAATCCAACATCAAAGTGAGATGATATACACTAGATAACCCTCCTACTTCAGAACCACATTGTATATTCCTATCACATTCGACTTTATGCACATACCACGTCTAACAGTTTACTAACACTTAATTACGAATTCAGACTCATGCGTCCCGCCTAGGAGAGTCTTTATCACTGTCAAACTACGCTGTCTTATAGGTTACGGCCTCAATGTTAATATTTGTTCTATAAACCTTATAACAATGACTTTTGATTTCCATAACAATATTTGTTCTAAGCTCACACCCTCGACTAGAAAACCATAACATTTCCAGTATCTAAACCTGGAAATGAACCATGGACGACAAGTGTCGGCCATCAACTTTTAACCTGATGAAGGGTGTGTCAGCATGAACCTTATTATCATTCATTATCCCCATAACATCATAATTTATTAGAATGTTTTGTTTACAGGGCAATGAGATAAGAAGTCTAATTTTCCCTCATGCTCCAGATTTCCACCATTCCGAATCCCTCTTGAAACATCCGGGAGAGTAAGCGCCTATAGTTCCGATTGACAGAAGCATGTCACACTTATGACGAAAAGGCTATTTTACGTTCCTGGAACATCGCCTAATTTAGAAAATTTCCCTTTTTTTACTTGTTCGTCGGAGACCGCTTACTCCCGGCGCGTGTTGTTCCTCTCTTTCTTTGACGAACATGACTCGCCTCGAGTGAACAAATGTTCATGTACTCCTGCCCCCCCCC
>NW_018404407.1:19142-74606 GCF_002113885.1 Mizuhopecten yessoensis
GGTTAAAACAGGGACCCCCCCCCCCACACACACACACACACACACAAATAAACCCAACAAGATCATAAATTATCAACTTCTATCATTGAACTTATGACAAAGATAGTATGATAATATAGAAGAGCTGTTACGTAGTCAGTTACCTTTAAATATTAAACCTTCCTTTTCCCAGAACAGTAGTCTAACTAGGCCGAGATTTACATATTACTATTACTTATACAGTGTGTCCCTGACCAAGTAAACAAGTCGTTACTTATGAAAGACACTGGAGTCACGTTGTTTAAAATCAGGTCATAGTGAGTTTTAAGGTAAAATCGTGGCTCAGTAGGTTCTTGGTCAGAAGTCTGGCAGGGTAGTCAATTCTGTTTCACGTGGTCCCAGTTTCAGCGTTTACTGACGAGGTTAGTCGATGACATCATGAAGGTGTTGAGAGAAATGGGTTCTTCAATACGTGATGCTTGTTAGCTTCTTACTCAACTCTTCTTAGTTAAATGAAATTTGAAAATTAAATTAAACTAACTCGAGTTTGATGTACAACAGTCATGACTATTAAACTACAAATGTATACCAATTAAGTGGCCGATAGCCTTTTTAAAAATGTGAATATACACACTCGTCACGATAAGTAGTATTTTGGGAGAGGAGTTCGTAAAAGGTCACCGCTCGGTTTTTATCGTTTGCATTAACGAGGACGAGAGCGAAAAAAAATATATATTCAAAATACCTCTCACTTATACGGAATGTATAACTGGAGTTCAACGGCTGATTAAAATATATTTTTTAACTGAAACCGGGACCCAGGGGGACATGGTGGTACCGAATTATGTCGGCCTGTCCCAGGTTTTGTGGGACAAAGTGGTACCTAATTATGTCCGCCTGTCCCAGGTTTTGTGGGACATGGTGGTACCAAAATATGTCCGCCTGTCCCAGGTTTTGTGGGACATGGCGGTACCGAATTATGTCGGCCTGTCCCAGGGTTTTGTGGGACATGGTGCTACCGAATTATGTCGGCCTGTCCAAGGTTTTTGTGGGACATGGCGATACCGAATTATGTCGGCCTGTCCAAGGTTTTGTGAAATCAACGCCTGTTACGTTACAGTTTTGACAAGATTCACTTCAAATTCGTTCATAGTGTCAGTATGATACGAAAATGTGCACCTCCCTTTTTTCATCAAATTTCCATCCCCTTTTCAGCTCGTGAAATCAACTCCATCCACAGGATGAGCCAGATTCACTTCAAATTTGGTACACAACCTCAGTATGACATGAAGAGGTACACAACCTCAGTATACATGTAACATGAAAAGGTACACAACCTCAATATAACATGAAAAGGTACACAACCTCAGTATAACATGAAAAGGTACACAACCGCAGTATAACATGAAAAGGTACACAACCTCAATATAACATGAAGAGGTACACAACCTCAGTATAACATGAAGAAGTACACAACCGCAGTATAACATGAAAAGGTACACAACCTCAATATAAACATGAAGAGGTACACAACCTCAGTATACCTCTTCATGTTATACTGAGGTTGTGTACCTCTTCATGTTATACTGAGGTTGTGTACCTCTTCATGTTATACTGAGGTTGTGTACCTCTTCATGTTATACTGAGGTTGTGTACCTCTTCATGTTATACTGAGGTTGTGTACCTCTTCATGTTATACTGAGGTTGTGTACCTCTTCATGTTATACTGAGGTTGTGTACCTCTTCATGTTATACTGAGGTTGTGTACCTCTTCATGTTATACTGGCGTTGTGTACCTTTTCATGTTACATGTATACTGAGGTTGTGTACCTCTTCATGTTAACTGAGGTTGTGTACCTCTTCATGTTATACTGAGGTTGTGTACCTCTTCATGTTATACTGAGGTTGTGTACCTCTTCATGTTATACTGAGGTTGTGTACCTCTTCATGTTATACTGAGGTTGTGTACCTCTTCATGTTATACTGAGGTTGTGTACCTCTTCATGTTATACTGAGGTTGTGTACCTCTTCATGTTATACTGAGGTTGTGTACCTCTTCATGTTATACTGAGGTTGTGTACCTCTTCATGTTATACTGAGGTTGTGTACCTCTTCATGTTATACTGAGGTTGTGTACCTCTTCATGTTATACTGAGGTTGTGTACCTCTTCATGTTATACTGAGGTTGTGTACCTCTTCATGTTATACTGAGGTTGTGTACCTCTTCATGTTATACTGAGGTTGTGTACCTCTTCATGTTATACTGAGGTTGTGTACCTCTTCATGTTATACTGAGGTTGTGTACCTCTTGATGTTATACTGAGGTTGTGTACCTCTTCATGTTATACTGAGGTTGTGTACCTCTTCATGTTATACTGAGGTTGTGTACCTTTTCATGTTATACTGAGGTTGTGTACCTCTTGATGTTATACTGAGGTTGTGTACCTCTTGATGTTATACTGAGGTTGTGTACCTCTTCATGTTATACTGAGGTTGTGTACCTCTTCATGTTATACTGAGGTTGTGTACCTCTTGATGTTATACTGAGGTTGTGTACCTCTTGATGTTATACTGAGGTTGTGTACCTCTTGATGTTATACTGAGGTTGTGTACCTCTTGATGTTATACTGAGGTTGTGTACCTCTTGATGTTATACTGAGGTTGTGTACCTCTTGATGTTATACTGAGGTTGTGTACCTCTTGATGTTATACTGAGGTTGTGTACCTCTTGATGTTATACTGACGTTGTGTACCTTTTCATGTTACATGTATACTGAGGTTGTGTACCTCTTGATGTTATACTGAGGTTGTGTACCTCTTCATGTTAACTGAGGTTGTGTACCTCTTCATGTTATATTGAGGTTGTGTACCTCTTGATGTTATACTGAGGTTGTGTACCTCTTGATGTTATACTGAGGTTGTGTACCTCTTCATGTTATACTGAGGTTGTGTACCTCTTCATGTTAACTGAGGTTGTGTACCTCTTCATGTTAACTGAGGTTGTGTACCTCTTGATGTTATACTGAGGTTGTGTACCTCTTCATGTTATACTGAGGTTGTGTACCTTTTCATGTTATACTGAGGTTGTGTACCTCTTGATGTTATATTGAGGTTGTGTACCTCTTCATGTTATACTGAGGTTGTGTACCTCTTCATGTTATACTGAGGTTGTGTACCTTTTCATGTTATATTGAGGTTGTGTACCTTTTCATGTTATACTGAGGTTGTGTACCTTTTCATGTTACATGTATACTGAGGTTGTGAAGAGGTACACAACCTCAGTATAACATGAAAAGGTACACAACCTCAGTATACATGTAAATTACTAAGATTTAAAGGGGGATAGATACATGTACATGTATGTCGTAGTCAGATTACTCTTGTTCTCAGAGGGGACTATAAACTCAGAGCTTAGAATCAACTTCGGGGTTTCTTTAAATAGTGACAACGTGATGAAACGTAATACTTGGGTTTGACCTTAATCTGAAATAGGGAAGGACGTAGTTATCAACCCCGACTTACTCCAGTGATCATACACAGTACAAACTGTTCACTAGGCTAAAGTGGACGCTGCTTCAGCGTGAGATGGCCGGACAGGGTAACAGGTTTCCGGATCAACGCCGGACAGGGTAACAGGTTTCCGGGTCAACGCCGGACAGGGTAACAGGTTTCCGGGTCAACGCCGGACAGGGTAACAGGTTTCCGGATCAACGCCGGACAGGGTAACTGGTTTCCGGATCAACGCAGGACAGGGTAACAGGTTTCCGGATCAACGCCGGAAAGGGTAACAGGTTTCCGGATCAACGCCGGATAGGGTAACAGGTTTCCGAATCAACGCCGGACAGGGTAACAGGTTTCCGGATAAACGCCGGACAGGGTAGCAGGTTTCCGGGTCAACGCCGGACAGGGTAACAGGTTTCCGGGTCAACGCCGGACAGGGTAACAGGTTTCCGGATCAACGTCGGACAGGGTAACTGGTTTCCGGATCAATTTCGTATCTATTTATGTACATTGTATCATCCAACGGACAAGGTAACGACGTAGTGTGATTTTCACATCCGTTAGTTTTACAGGTGAAACTGCCTCTTATCGATTTAAAACATCAAAAAATAATGTTTTTCTAACTTAATATCCAGTTTTTAACCCTAACCAATTTTTAACTGAAATACATCGTATGTTTATTTATAAATTTCACTTTTTATGCTGCAAAAGGTCGGGGAACTGGCGTGCTATACATTTTCAATAATAAATGTTAGTATGTGGTACAACAAGAGACGGAGTCTTAAATGTCCATTAAACACTGACACAATGATGTCGTACAACAAGAGACGGCGTCCTAAATGTCCATTAAACACTGACACAATGATGTCGTACAACAAGAGACGGCGTCTTAAATGTCCATTAAACACTGACACAATGATGTCGTACAACAAGAGACGGCGTCTTAAATGTCCATTAAACACTGACACAATGATGTCGTACAACAAGAGACGGCGTCTTAAATGTCCATTAAACACTGACACAATGATGTCGTACAACAAGAGACGGCGTCTTAAATGTCCATTAAACACTGACACAATGATGTCGTACAACAAGAGACGGCGTCTTAAATGTCCATTAAACACTGACACAATGATGTCGTACAACAAGAGACGGCGTCTTAAATGTCCATTAAACACTGACACAATGATGTCGTACAACAAGAGACGGCGTCTTAAATGTCCATTAAACACTGACACAATGATGTCGTACAACAAGAGACGGCGTCTTAAATGTCCATTAAACACTGACACAATGATGTCGTACAACAAGAGACGGCGTCTTAAATGTCCATTAAACACTGACACAATGATGTCGTACAACAAGAGACGGCGTCTTAAATGTCCATTAAACACTGACACAATGATGTCGTACAACAAGAGACGGCGTCTTAAATGTCCATTAAACACTGACACAATGATGTCGTACAACAAGAGACGGCGTCTTAAATGTCCATTAAACACTGACACAATGATGTCGTACAACAAGAGACGGCGTCTTAAATGTCCATTAAACACTGACACAATGATGTCGTACAACAAGAGACGGCGTCTTAAATGTCCATTAAACACTGACACAATGATGTCGTACAACAAGAGACGGCGTCTTAAATGTCCATTAAACACTGACACAATGATGTCGTACAACAAGAGACGGCGTCTTAAATATCCATTAAACACTGACACAATAATGTCGTACAACAAGAGACGGCGTCTTAAATGTCCATTAAACACTGACACAATGATGTCGTACAACAAGAGACGGCGTCTTAAATGTCCTTTAAACACTGACACAATGATGTCGTACAACAGGAGACGGCGTCCTAAATGTCCATTAAACACTGACACAATGATGTCGTACAACAAGAGACGGCATCTTAAATGTCCATTTAACACTGAAACAATGATGTCGTACAACAAGAGACGGCGTCTTCAATGTCCATTTAACACTGACACAATGATGTCGTACAACAAGAGACGGCGTCTTAAATGTACAACAATAGCGATGGTTTAACGAGACACATTAATGTAAGTATTTAAATAAGTATTTCTTAATCCTATACTTACTTATGTATATAATAAATGATATTGAAAAAAAAAAATATTTAAATTAATAGCGATGGTTCTTCGTCTCACCTAGCTCCTCTCGACATTTAATACTCTTTTTTCTCTCTCAACATATTGTATCACTCAGCTGGAGCCTATCAATGAGCTGTTATATTGTTGTGTACTACATATATCTAAATGGGTTTACCAACATTACAACATTTTAATACCGTATCATAACTATCTTCCTCGTTAAAAGTAATAAAAACAAGTGTTCCGGTTAAAAACAAGAGGCCCAGAGGGCCTGTATCGCTCACCTGAATATGTTAAATATAATTGGTATGAAGTAAAGATATAGCACTCCATGGTAGGTGCTGTAAGTACATATGAAATTTCAGAAAGATTCATCCAGTACTTGAGATATAGCGAGAACAAACTTCAAACAGAGCCCCACCCCTATGCCCCTAGGGGGTCATACCCACCGTTTATACAAAATTGAGTCCCCTTGGCCCAAGGATGCTCCAGACTAAACAAGGATAAAATCCAGTCATTCGTGCAGAAGAAGGTATTTGAAGAATTTGCTATGTTTCCCCTATCGGGCCCACCCTTCTGCCCCCAGGGGGGTCACACTCACTGTTTATACAAAATTGAGTCCCTTAATTTTGCCCAAGATCCTCCAGACCAAATTGGGAAGAAAAATCCCTTCATCCCTATGGCAGAAGAACGATTTTAAAGGTTTTACCTCTATTTCCCCTATTGGGCCCCACCCCTCAGGTCCCAGGGGGACTACACTCACCGTTTATACAAAATTGGTTCCCCTTCACCCAAGGATGCTCCACACCAAATATGGAACAAGTCCTTTCATTCCTACAGAAGAAGGATTTTGAAGAATTTGCTATATTTCCCCTATTGGGCCTCGCCCCTCAGTCCCAGGGGGTAAGACCCGCCGTTTATACAAAATTGGTTCCCCTTTACCCTAGGATGCTCCACACCACATATGGACTAAATCCTTTCATTCCTACAGAAGAAGAAGGATTTTAAAGAATAATTTGCTATGTTTCTCCTATTGGGCCCTGCCCCTTAGGCCCCTTGGGGGGCCAGACCCACGGTTAATACAAAATAGGTTTCCCTTAATCCAAGGATGCTTCAGACCAAATATGGACTAAATCCTTTCATTCCTACAGAAGAAGAAGGATTTTGAAGAATTTGCTATGCTTCCCCTATTGGGCCCATCCTTCCTTCTGCCCCCAGTGAGGCCACACTCGCTGTTTATATGAAATTGAGTCCCTTTTGCCCAAGGATGCTCCAGACTAAATTAGGATAAAATCCCTTATTCCCTATGGTAGAAGAAGGATTATAAAGGTTTTACCTCTATTTCCCCTATTGGGCCCCACCCCTCAGGTCCCAGGGGGGCTACACTCACGGTTTATACAAAATTGGTTCCCCTTCACCCAAGGATGCTCCACACTAAATATGGAACAAGTCCTTTCATTCATACAGAAGAAGAAGGATTTTGAAAAATTTGCTATATTTCCCCTATTGGGCCCCGCCCCTCAGTCCCAGGGGGGGTAAAACCCGCCGTTTATACAAAATTGGTTCCCCTTTACCCTAGGATGCTCCACACCAAATATGGACTAAATCCTTTCATTCCTACAGAAGAAGAAGGATTTTAAAGAATAATTTGCTATGTTTCCCCTATTGGGCCCTGCCCCTTAGGCCCCTTGGGGGCCAGACCCACGGTTAATACAAAATAGGTTCCCCTTAACCCAAGGATGCTGCAGACCAAATACGGACCAAATCCTTTCATTCCTACAGAAGAAGAAGGATTTTGAAGAATTTGCTATGTTTCCCCTATTGGGCCCCGTCCCTCAGCCCCAGGGGGGTAAGACCCACCGTTTATACAAAATTGGTTCCCCTTTACCCTAGGATGCTCCACACCAAATATGGACTACATCCTTTCATTCCTACAGAAGAAGAAGGATTTTAAAGAATAATTTGCTATGTTTCCCCTATTGGGCCCTGCCCCTTAGGCCCCTTGGGGGCCAGACCCACGGTTAATACAAAATAGGTTCCCCTTTACCCAATGTTGCTTCAGACCAAATATGGACTAAATCCTTTCATTCCTACAGAAGAAGAAGGATTTTAAAGAATAATTTGCTATGTTTCCCCTATTGGGTCCTGCCCCTTAGGCCCCTTGGGGCCAGACCCACGGTTAATACAAAATGTGTTCCCCTTTACCCAAGAATGCTTCAGACCAAATATGGACCAAATCCTTTCATTCCTACAGAAGAAGAACTTGATTTTAAAGAATTTACTATATTTCCCCTATTGGGCCCAACTTCTCAGGCCCATGGGGGACCAGACCCACCGTTTTCACAAAATGTGTTCCCCTTTACCGAAGAATGCTTCAGACCAAATATGGACCAAATCCTTTCATTCCTACAGAAGAAGAAGGATTTTAAAGATTTTTACTATGTTTCCCCTATTGGGCCCCACCCCTCAGGCCCATGGGGGGCCAGACCCACCGTTTATACAAAATTGGTTCCCCTTCACCCAAGGATGCTTTATGCCAAATATGGAACAAATCCTTTTATTCCTACAGAAGAAGAAGGATTTTAAAGAATTTGCTATATTTCCCCTATTGGGCCCCGCCCCTCAGCACCCAGGGGGGCCAGACCCACCATTTATACAAAATTTGTTCTCCTTCCCCCAAGGATGCTTCTGACCAAATTTGGTCAAAATCTTCTCAGTCCTTCATGACTAGTAGTTTTTTAAAGGAAAAGTTGACGGACGGACGACGGACGCTGCGGTATGGCATAAGCTCACCATGGTCCTTCGGACCAGGTGAGCTCAAAACTCGTGTAAGGGAAAGAGAGTATGTATTTTTGATGTTTATTTTATTTACCTGTTTAGCTATAAATTTATTTTTTTGTGGGGTGATGGTGGTGGGGTTAGACGGAGGTTATAATTTGTTTGTTTTATTTTCAATATGAGTTTTAAACATTATTACTTTATGACACATCCGACAAAGGAATATGGAACCTGAACATTTTAGATCAAAGGAGGCGTGTCCACGTCAGTGCTGTATTGGACAATAAGGGTACAATGAGATTCTGCAGCAGTACAGTCTGGGGATAGATTATTGTTCCTAGGGGTCAATCAGTCCATGCAGAGAAAAATGAGGGGGTGAAGTTGTAAAGGTGTAAACATGGTATTTTATTAAGATTATTATAGTAAAACTGAAACTCTAACATTTGTAAATACATTCTACTCCAAACTGTTATATAGTTGGGTAGCATGCAAAGCGCAAGGCGCTTCATTCCCTGCCCTTTTATTATTGTATTATGTAACTCGCCGTTTGAAACTTTTCCAATATAGTTTTATACATTAATTCGTTTTAACATGTAGAATATATATATAAAGTTCTAATTACCTTTCATTGTTTTGAAAATCAGAGCTCTAGTTTTTTTCTATAATAGTCTAAATAATACCTTTCCCTACCGACACATTATAAATCCCCCAACCCATTCCTGCAAATCTAAGTATATATCATAATCTAATATGGGAGAAAGTTCGGTAGCTAGTACACCACGTTTCACCCCTTTTCAATTTCACTTCTGCATTGCTCTAGGCAGCGACTGTATAATTGCCTAGCCCTATAATCTAAACAAATGTACCAGTACTCCGTTTATCCGTCAGGCGCATCCGATTTTGTGGGTTAAACATCATTTGATCTACCTTTATGACGCAAGTTTATAAAAACGTTCAGTTTTTAAATATCTCAAATGAATGACATTACAGGTAAATTTCCTGGTTTAATGGTTTAACCTGTAAGGAATATGCACTGTTCCATTGAAAGTACATGTATGTGGTATTTTTAGATACAATGGGTCATTCTTTGATTCTGCATAATTACTTTTGGGCTAGATACATAGCCTGCTTTATACGAGATACACCTAGACGCCAGACATGTTCAAAGTCTACCATATCCTTACCCACTATTCTGTCACAAAATGTCATTTCTCTCTATAAAGAAGATGGATCGATGCACAATTTATAAACATAAAAATGGTCATATCCTGTTTCTATACCTACCTATCCAAATTGTATTAATTGTTTATGAAAGAAAAGAAATAACAAAGACCTGCTATATTTCGGTTTTTTATCGTTATATGTGTCTTTTATTGGGCCCCCTTACCGAAACGAGTTTTATCGTCTGCTTTTTCCTGGTGAACACAACAGACCAACACTTGTGATCTCTATTGGTTCATTGGTTCATTGCAGGTGACACCGTTGTAAGCGTCTAGTCGCTTCTTGAGGTGATTCCTTCTCCAGTGTCGCCCTTACCAACACCTCGTTTTCGGCGGTGTCTCGGAGCACCTATGGTGTTCTCGTTTACAGAACAATGTGACGAGGTGTTCCGAGTGCCTAAAAATGGTGAAACAAAGAATGCTGTGTTGTGACGTCACATTAAGAATTTATCAGGGCTTTTAGGACAACACCCATAGTTGGTTGTTTTGGCATAAAACTTTGCCCTTCTGATCACTTCAAGTGAAGATTATTAGAAGTGTTGTCATCGCTTGAAAATGTTTAATGCATTGGTAAAAATGTAATAAATTCCCTGGTTTGAAATTATAGCTTCCTTCTATATTCCTGTAACAAGGTATAAACACTTAGGCTCATCAGGACAGAAGCATGAAGAGATTATTATACCAAGTACGTGATTGTCTGTGGTAGAAATTGTTCTCCACTGCAGCAGTCATTTCCCCGCCATTAGCATAACAACAGTATATCTTGGAAGTATATCAACATATTTCGTCAGCTTAGGACGTTGAAGTGGCTGACAATAGTCTACAAGCTCTTAAAAATTGCATTTTGTATATTATATACAAAACACAATTGTTGTTTTTATATGTGACTATTCCAGTGTTGTAGGAAATTGGAGTTGCCAATCATTAAACATGTAGCAACTTCGCAGACATTTTTCAAAGTTCCCAATGGCTCTTCGGAACACTCGAGTTTCTTTCGGAAAAGTTTATAACTCGGGATTATTCCAGCCATTTTAGTATATATTAATGTGTGCTTCCTACAACCAATCTTTTAAAATTTATGCGTAAATATAATAATTAATATTTAAATATTTCAATTAAACTTATTGATAATATTTTATATTGGTGTAAGTTCTACTTCCTGTTCAAAAATACGAAACTATACGTGCGCAAAGCTAGTTTTACACAGCTCCCGTTTATCGGACTCAAAATTATGACTTGACGGAACGCCAATGATATAATGACGGAAAGAACCGGAGTTTGAAGACGTGCACCTATCTAAGTTCTTGCTCTTTAGGTATCTGGAGCGTTAACCTATGTGACGTAGATACATGTCTCGACCAGTCTCGACGGACGTTGTACACTCTAGATATATAAAACTAATATATATATATATATATATATATATATATATATATACATAAATAAATGCTTATCTGCTTTATAATAAACTGAGGAAACTACACCTGGTTGTCGATGCAATTGTTCATCTGGGTAGACTAGAACAAACACGACAGGATTAATAGCATAACTACATTGGCTTACTGCCGTAATCGCAATTATACCGACGACCTTTGGTCAGTAGACAGACGCACGACCGACTGCGCTATGACGTCACTGATATCTGATAAAATAAACACAAATGTGGTGTTGATAAAGTCCATAATAATCAGAGAGTAACAAAATACCTAGCTATCGGTGATTTGTTTTAAAACTAAACGTAAATGTAGAACAAGGCGGTCATTGACACACTGACATATTACTTACAAGGCAGTCAAGACACATATTTACGAGATGTAGCCGCGTGTTGGAACATTTCATTAATCAATTAACCCAATTCATGCTTGTTTTCTCAATATAAATTTTAAAACTAAAACTAAGTTTGTTTTCATATTCTGTCTGAATGCGATAATATTGTCAGGATGTTTTTAAATGGTTTGAACAAGAAAGTCTGGCGTTCCACGTAGACGACACAGATTTGACCGAAGTTTTAACTTGCATGAGAGACGTCAAGTTTCTATTTACCCGCTCTAGGCCCATTATCCAAGGCCAAGTCAGGACAATACAGTGCCCAAAAAAACATACTTCCACCGATGTATGCCTTTATATACACAGAGCCCTTTACAAATATGAAGGTGGTGTCATATTCAATCTGCTTGTCCCCGAGTGTTTTGGTCGATCCGTCTTTAGATGACTATCTCTATCCGCGAGTTATGTGTTACGTGTTGTAATCTTTTTAAGATATGGAGATTAAGATTTGCATGTTAATACCACAGAAGAGATAATCTAGCTTTCTTTGTCCTTATCTGTGAACACATGAAATCTCCAGGTGTAAACGCAGACTTAGCATTAACTTATTTCAGATTCGGTTCATACGCAATATGAATGCCAATTGCATCATAGGAAATGACACGAGCCGCTTTTTTCTCATTTCCGTCTATAAAGGTATATATTATGGCTAAAGTGTTAATTTCGTGGTGGAATAGGCAACTCTCGTCCAGAAACCAAAGTATGATGACCCGAACCTTATTTCCTTGGTTTACATAGTGACATTGCAGCTTAGAATTGTAACCAATCACTGTGACACGCACGCTTAGGAATTTAACCTATCACTGCTGTGACACGCACGCTTAGGAATTTAACCAATCACTGTGACACGCACGCTTAGGAGTTTTTATTCAAAAACATCCTATCTCTCCTAGCAGAATCTCCGTGTATAAAGTTTGGCGATTTTGGGAAGAGTAGCGTATTTTATATGAGAAGTTCAATTTTGGACAGTGACGTACATAATGTAATTCTTATAGAAGCGCAATAGAACCCGCCATTGTGAGATTATATCTAGAATGGTTGCGGCCTTCACCTTCAGAAAAGATACCAAATGAACAGAGATATGAGTGAAGTTATGAAAATATGTTCATCGACTAAAAGTTAGAGTTCGGTCAAATTTCATATGTCTAATTTGATTTAAAATCGCATTATATTTCATCCGCGAATTTTTATTTTTTTCTAATATAATGTTTTGGTCAATCAAATTAACATTTTACCACGAATACGAGTTGTCAAATATCCAGGAAAAGATCAGCCAAGCCGTTGTCGTCTGCCTATATATATATATAGTAGTCCAGGGTTACCCTCCCTTTATGTAAGGTGGAAACGCGATATCTCTAATCGTGTCAAATATGTCTCGTTGCTTTTTCTCAACGATATTAAATGTATAAAGAATACCTAATGAACTACCTCTCTGGGAGTTCATCCGGGACCCTCACGTATCACAAAACAAGTCCGCGCTTTACAAGGGAGCCACCTACTGTCGGTTGCTTCGAGTCGCGACAAGAAAATTAAATGAAAGGAATAATTACCAAATTAGTTTTTCTATTTCTGTAATTGCTGTGAATGTTTTTTATTCCGCGGGACAGGAAGTTTGCTTTAACTCTAAAGGGGACGCGTCCGTCGGCTCAAATTACCTAATGGCTATGTATGTATCCGTGGTAATTGTGGTAAACAGACAAAATGTGGCAGTGGTAATTAACCGGGGACATATAGTGGTCATGTCGTAACTACTGGCTGTGGTGTAGTGTATAGCCGCTGCACCTCGGAGATTAAATTTAAAATAAAAATAATAACGCTAGTGGTCCTTAACGTCTTCAAACACATCCACAGCACATGCGTATCCTGTCAGTTTGAATGATGCTCGTGAATCGGAAAGATTTACAAATATCAGCTGGTTAAAACCACAATTACCACAACGCTGAGCAATCTTCTAGACGACTTCTGATTTCGAAATCTACATCATCACTGCATGGTCAAGTGTCCTTGGGCTTTATCACCTGAGCAATGACATGTGCCATTATGATAAACAGCCGACTAACGTGACAATGTGTTCAGTTGAAAAGTAACTGATGTAATATCAATCCAACAATGAGCCTACAATTATAAGAAAACATCTTTTTTAAACAGATCGATCAACCTGTCACCCGTTCATCATTACGAAGCTTTGGCTCAGCAACGTCATCACCGCGGAATTGTTTTATAAAATGAAATACAGTTTATTTATTATTTTATCTACACCGGAACAGTAGCAAGTCCGGGGATCTACCAGGAGCGAAGGTGGGTGATGAGGGGGTGGAGAGTCGCCAAATTTCCTCCGGTGGTCGAGTGGGTGATTTAAATGAGGGAATATTTATCTATTTTAAAGAAAATTGCCAGGCTAAGGTGTTCGGGACCCCCTGAATACCCGCCACTGCCTAAATATAAGTTAACACTGATGTCACCATTTTCTCCTGGGTCGAATTTGAAATGGTGACCTTGTTAATTGTTAATAAACATCCAAAATAACCAGACTTTGTGTTTTTTGTATTGAACGTATAACACATTCCGATTTTTGTACATAGATAAGTTAAAAGCGGTGAACAATATGGCTTCTTCGAACAATATATAAATGTTTACGGACCAGTGCACACGTACGAATAGCTCTGTACTGACAGTATGGACCCGTATTTGGCTGGGAACACCGAGTTAAGGTCGGTTATTACACACTGGGTTTAAATAACAGACACCAGGCAGAGGACAGTCGTACACGCCTGTACTAACTTGAAAGTTTCATATTTACATATATTTCAATGCAGACATCTTTAGGTCAATCGTCTGAAGACTTTTAGATATGCAGACATTAAAAAATAACAAGACATTCAAACCTTGTGGCCATCACCAGGCGCACTTTTATCCTTACATTTTACGACATGATGACGCAATACAGTCGATAGGGAGGTGATCATACAATGGTATTTGCTGACATATTTGCCACATTATTTACGATAATGAGCTCTACATACTTACCAAAGTTATGTCACGCGAAAAAAAAACCCGCTAGCATTAGTTTTAATATGATTAATTAAAGCTGAAAGTAACCGTGAACCGATACCACCAGTTCCAGTATTGTAAACAAGCCTTACAACACATACACAGTCTGTTCTTTTGCATGTAAAAGTTATATTTCTTTTCTTCTATGCATTTAATTTATACCAAGAATTTAGCCAATTCCTTTCCTCTCCCCAAACTTCTTAGTTTTATCTTATGCAAATAGCATGAAAACATTTTCTACACAAGTTTTCAGGACGGGACCAGCCCCTCCCTATTCGTGTGACCAAACAAAACGATGATAGCTATCTAAAGCAATTTACTGGTCCCCATTCAATTTTTAGATAATAAACACTTTCTACCATATGACCTCTTGACCTACAAACAGTCCTGTTTGACCGTTGTAAATTTGGGTTGTACCATATATACGACTGTCATCAGTTTAATCATGCATATTCAAAACGCATTAACACGTGAAATTCAAAATGCAAACATGCGTCTTTGAACAAATAAAAACATCCACAAACCTCCGCCGTTCTTGTAGCACAGATATGGAAACCTCCACACGTTTCCCAGGCCCACGGAGAACCCTATACAAGCCAGGAGAAAGTCCATTTTCGTCGACCATGTTTCTCTTTTGTGGAGCTTTTCTCCATCATCAACAACTTCCAAAGAATTCGTAGGATTTGATTCAATTTCTTTTTGTTTAGAAGACATTTTCAAAGAAGAGAAAAATCACTTCACAGCTAGCACAACCTCCGACGCCCTATATATTGCCAGTGTACTTGCTGATCACGACTAAGCTTTAAGTCGCTCGGCGTTCCGCAACGTTGATTTTGTCTACTCGTGTTTGTAAACAAGGAGTCTTTTGGCTTGTCAATGTGACATCGCTATTTACTGACGTTATCAAACTTAACCGCAACCGTCGCATGATGATGTTAAAATTTTACCACTTAATCAAACACTATTCATTTTATAAACAACTAAAAAAATATGCTTTAAGTTTATTAATCTTTTAAGAGTTTCTCAGATAACCCTATATTTGAGGGCCAGTTATACTCGTTCAGTAACACTGTTATATGTTTATAACGTTATAAACGGGCCAGATACACTGTTATAAGAGTGACTTAAATCAAAGAATCGAAAGCAGATTTGAAAGAAAACTTAAAGTGTTTCGCTATTTACTTTCTTTCTTTTATTTTTTAAAGTCCTTGAACAGGTAGTGACACAGACCCCACCTGTAGGTAGCACCTACAGAAGGTGTATTTACTGTACATTACTACGGACATACCTCCATTAGGATCCAGTGTTATACGGGATTTTACCGTCTATATTACTCCTCTGACCCTTACTGTACATTATAGATATATAGACGTAAAGATATGTCGATCTTTTAGAAAAACCGGTTTTGATAAAGTACTCATTGAACAGCACAGCACACACCCTTTACTATTATTATAGGTACAAATTGGGCGTTCTTGCAGAAAATTCTCCGAATGGTATTCAGTTGGTATCATTTTCTGTCACCTAGAATTAGAGTCTACCATCGAACACATTACACGGAAGTGCCGGTATAATCTGTGTACATACATGTAGCCGGCTACCCCGAAGGTCTCGGGTCGTAAAGCTAGGTGATCATTATATGGATGTGGGGCTATACAACACATATATATTCTGTGACACGTTCTGAGTCCGGTGACTCTCACGAGCTTCGTGTTACAAATAAATAAACACGTTACTGATAGGTACAATAAGAACACCTAAAACCACTGGAGCGCAGTGATGGAAATAACGTCTGACAACAAAAGTATGTCGGTTCAAGTCTAAATAATATACGTGGTAAGCCCGACTGTACGTGGTAGGCCCGACTGTACGTGGTGGGCCCCGACTGTACGTGGTAGGCCCGACTGTACGTGGTGGGCACCGACTGTACGTGGTAGGCCCGACTGTACGTGGTGGGCACCGACTGTACGTGGTAGGCCCGACTGTACGTGGTGGGCCCCGACTGTACGTGGTAGGCACGACTGTCCGGGGAGATGAACATGATCATTTATGATATGCATAGATCGTTCTGCAGAGTAATCGGGTAAAGATATCCGTACACTGCACCAGGTGTCACAGAGTAGAGAAAGTCGTCCGTTTTTAATTCTATATGATTTTAAATTTCACCACTTTGAAGAAAATTCACGGTAATCAATATTTTTACAAGTATTGATTTAAAAAAAATATATTTTGAAATGGACTCTTGCAATATGACATTTGTTTTAGCAGATTTTGTTATATGATTATGAGCCAATCACAGTCTTTGTTGCATACACTGTATAATTAAATTCGTCACGCTTGACGACAAGGCTGTGCGCCATTTTGAATGGGATAATCAACGCAATTCCGACGTTTTCTGCTATTTTCTGGTATGATTGCTTATAAAAATGTTATTAATTGTATTTTGATGTAAATACTTAAGTTTGTATACCAAACTTTTACCATAACAATCACTTATCCTACCGTCGCTTCATTTGAACCTGAACTTGACAAAAAATCGTTGCCTTTGAATGCAGCGAATAGAAGATACCGTTATGATTGGTCAATACCAAAAAGTGATATTTTCACACAGTGCAAATATCACTTTTGATATTTGTCACAGTGATAAGATATCAGTTTTATCGAGTTGATAGAATTCGATATTTAACATATTGTTACATTCCAAAACCTCACTATTTTGATTAGTGTATTAGTTTAATTTTCTGGTTATGTAGTACTGTTGCAAACCAGTTAAGTATTGAACAATAATATAATGTGATGTATTATATATATATATATCATGCTATTAATATTTAGAATTACAGGTATCTACGTAGGGGAATATTCAACCCAGACAGATAATGTGAACCCATTGTTTATTAGGTGGTATATCTGTATTACGAATACAATTTCAAATCGACGACGTAGGAAGCACGAGCCAGCATTGTTGTTTATTGTAACTACACGACACACACAGTTAAGTGGAGTTACCGCCCCTTTTCATTTATATTCCCGCTGCGCACTCTATAGTTACTGGTCGGGATCGCTATATCGAAAATTATAGCCGAGCGATCGGTTAATGGAGGACTAAGATGATACAACATGCATCAACATATGTGTACCTGTGTTTTCCACCTGTCTGCTGATTGCGTAACTCTGATCTGCATCGTTTAACACAGCCCAGGTCGTTCATCAGCAAGCTATTGACAGGGTGACACCCAGACCGGACAGATATAGGCCATTTATTGTAAACGTCGACACTAAATCTTTGTCACCATCTTACATTTACGTTTTAAGACGTCACGTTGTAATTGGATAATTCGATGATATAGGACATGAACACGCCTGATTGGATTGTATTCATTAAATGTCGAAAGAGGACGACAACAATAACACGTAGACCTGATCACCCTCACTTGTTTTATTGTGGTATTTAGAAATAATTTAATCATATATTGTCCTTTGTCATCGTGATCCATTATTATTCTCAGGGAAACAAATAATCATGTTTTCCTGCCACAAAGGTAATACGGTATGATAGGGGAGTTCTGGGCAGTGTGGCAAACATTTGCTGATTTTTCTGTGTAAGCTAATTATACAACATTTGTAACAGAAATTCCATGCCTTTCACGAAAAAAAAAGGCAAAACATGTCCGCATTTCAGGAATAACTTTTTTTTCTGTCGGCCTACGTTTGAATCGTATTATTATGACGTCATAAAGCATGCAACACCAGATTTTCCCGCCAATTTCATTACTTGTTATGTGTTGCACAGGCCGTTCTGTTCCAAATTGATATTCTAATAAGTTCGTATATTACAGCAACACGAAAGTCAATGCTAGGCTTTTATATATACAAGATTACCATCATGAGAAGCTGTCAATTTGTTACACGTATGACATAAATATGACACATCCTATACACTATTCCTACACTTATATATAGAGCGAGTGAGTTTTTATGAATTCCTCTCATATTACTTATATTATATGGTTTGGGTCTACTGCCACATTCTAATTAATTTGACAGGTCACACGTTATTTGGTTGGTCGATTAAATTAAGTTACAATCATATAGCCTCAATATACTGTCAGTGAAGTAGAGTGGTCGGGTAGACAGTGGATAGCGCAATCGCCTTTCACCAAGGCGACAGGGGTTCGATTCCGATTATAATGACGTCACGAACAATAGCCTTACCCCAAAAGGTCAATGCAATTCCGCTTCATTTTGAATTCATATTTCTGAACAACGCACTCAAAAAACACTCAACCCTTCGTTTCTGATGTCAGTAGATAGACTATTTGTTAGAATAGGGGTAGTTTGCGGCGGTAGCTACATAATTATACATAATTACTTTACTATATTGTCATTCATTTCCTATGTCTGATCAAGTCCTGTGTATCCGGATTCATGAAACCATTCTCGTGCTCAAACTCACATTCTGTGCCCAAGCCATTTGTTGTTGTTTGTTTCGGCTTTAAGTAAACAAAAGAAACGGGTAACTATTTAAACAAACTTTTAAAAAAAATGCATATTGTTTTACAAATTAACTTTTGCGCCCACGTTACTTAAGTGTTGTGTTATATAGTTAAGTTATATATGACGTTGTTGACTGGTGAGAAACTGCTGCTGTTTAACCTGCTATGTTTGGTTTATGTCTGGCGGCTACATGCATATTACATACACATTGACAAATGTTAAAAGCTACGGGTATTTGAATCAGAAACCTGTTTTCAGTGCATGTCATAATTAACAAATTAAACACGAAGTTATTAAAGGGTGATGCTGGCTCCGCCACATAGCCAGACTACCAGACTCCTATGATCATAATAATCATATGTATAGCAATACTAAAAACCTATAAAAAATCAACAGATGTATGACATATATTAGTTCGTCTGTTCATATACTGATACATATCACATATTCTGTATTTATATCACACAACAAACCTTTTTAAAGAAATAAGTCATGTTGAAAATTTAACCATAAAATTGTTAAGCTTGATGCAATAAACCTAATACAATGGTATATGCTACTTTCATCAAAACTCTCGATGGCATAATATTTTTAAACTCTTTGATAAATAGCATAGTTTTAAGCAGGCTGCAAACCATGACCGCTTCCGTGTATCGCGACCCAAACGGTTGAACCGATTGGACAACGTTTATGAAGTAAGATCCGACTTAGTAGGTAATCAGATGATGTTTTCAGGCGAGACTTGTCAAAGCCTTGCAAGGCCTGCATATATAAACAAATGTTACATTTAAAAACAGCCCAACCGGTTGTTTGGCATATTACCGTATTATGCTCATTAATAACCCCTTCTTTTATAGTATAGATGAGGGTAGGAATCACGCTACCCATACTACTGATGTTAGATTAGCACAGTCTCGGTAATATTTGTATAGGGTCTCCACACCAGGTCCGACGTATGAACGGTATCTACTTTCTTTGAATGCAGCGAATAGAAGCCAATAATATAATGTGATGTATTATGTATGGGGTCTCCACACCAGGTCCGACATATGGACGATATCTACTTTGTATAGGGTCTCCACACCAGGGTCGACGCATGAACGGTATCTACGTTGTATAGGGTCTCCACACCAGGTCCGACTTATAGACGGTATCTACTTTGTATAGGGTCTCGACACCAGGTCCGACATATGGACGGTATCTACGTAATATTTGTATAGGGTCTCCACACCAGGTCCGACGTATGGACGGTATCTACTTTGTATAGGGTCTCCACACCAGGTTCGACGCATGAACGGTATCTACGTTGTATAGGGTCTCCACACCAGGTCCGACATATAGACGGTATCTACTTTGTATAGGGTCTCCACACCAGGTCCGACATATGGACGGTATCTACTTTGTATAGGGTCTCCACACCAGGTCCGACATATGGACGGTATCTACTTTGTATAGGGTCTCCACACCAGGTCCGACATATGGACGGTATCTACTTTGTATAGGGTCTCCACACCAGGTCCGACATATGGACGGTATCTACTTTGTATAGGGTCTCCACACCAGGTCCGACATATGGACGGTATCTACTTTGTATAGGGTCTCCACACCAGGTCCGACATATGGACGGTATCTACTTTGTATAGGGTCTCCACACCAGGTCCGACATATGGACGGTATCTACTTTGTATAGGGTCTCCACACCAGGTCCGACATATGGACGGTATCTACTTTGTATAGGGTCTCCACACCAGGTCCGACATATGGACGGTATCTACTTTGTATAGGGTCTCCACACCAGGTCCGACATATGGACGGTATCTACTTTGTATAGGGTCTCCACACCAGGTCCGACATATGGACGGTATCTACTTTGTATAGGGTCTCCACACCAGGTCCGACATATGGACGGTATCTACTTTGTATAGGGTCTCCACACCAGGTCCGACATATGGACGGTATCTACTTTGTATAGGGTCTCCACACCAGGTCCGACATATGGACGGTATCTACTTTGTATAGGGTCTCCACACCAGGTCCGACATATGGACGGTATCTACTTTGTATAGGGTCTCCACACCAGGTCCGACATATGGACGGTATCTACTTTGTATAGGGTCTCCACACCAGGTCCGACATATGGACGGTATCTACTTTGTATAGGGTCTCCACACCAGGTCCGACATATGGACGGTATCTACTTTGTATAGGGTCTCCACACCAGGTCCGACATATGGACGGTATCTACTTTGTATAGGGTCTCCACACCAGGTCCGACATATGGACGGTATCTACTTTGTATAGGGTCTCCACACCAGGTCCGACATATGGACGGTATCTACTTTGTATAGGGTCTCCACACCAGGTCCGACATATGGACGGTATCTACTTTGTATAGGGTCTCCACACCAGGTCCGACATATGGACGGTATCTACTTTGTATAGGGTCTCCACACCAGGTCCGACATATGGACGGTATCTACTTTGTATAGGGTCTCCACACCAGGTCCGACATATGGACGGTATCTACTTTGTATAGGGTCTCCACACCAGGTCCGACATATGGACGGTATCTACTTTGTATAGGGTCTCCACACCAGGTCCGACATATGGACGGTATCTACTTTGTATAGGGTCTCCACACCAGGTCCGACATATGGACGGTATCTACTTTGTATAGGGTCTCCACACCAGGTCCGACATATGGACGGTATCTACTTTGTATAGGGTCTCCACACCAGGTCCGACATATGGACGGTATCTACTTTGTATAGGGTCTCCACACCAGGTCCGACATATGGACGGTATCTACTTTGTATAGGGTCTCCACACCAGGTCCGACATATGGACGGTATCTACTTTGTATAGGGTCTCCACACCAGGTCCGACATATGGACGGTATCTACTTTGTATAGGGTCTCCACACCAGGTCCGACATATGGACGGTATCTACTTTGTATAGGGTCTCCACACCAGGTCCGACATATGGACGGTATCTACTTTGTATAGGGTCTCCACACCAGGTCCGACATATGGACGGTATCTACTTTGTATAGGGTCTCCACACCAGGTCCGACATATGGACGGTATCTACTTTGTATAGGGTCTCCACACCAGGTCCGACATATGGACGGTATCTACTTTGTATAGGGTCTCCACACCAGGTCCGACATATGGACGGTATCTACTTTGTATAGGGTCTCCACACCAGGTCCGACATATGGACGGTATCTACTTTGTATAGGGTCTCCACACCAGGTCCGACATATGGACGGTATCTACTTTGTATAGGGTCTCCACACCAGGTCCGACATATGGACGGTATCTACTTTGTATAGGGTCTCCACACCAGGTCCGACATATGGACGGTATCTACTTTGTATAGGGTCTCCACACCAGGTCCGACATATGGACGGTATCTACTTTGTATAGGGTCTCCACACCAGGTCCGACATATGGACGGTATCTACTTTGTATAGGGTCTCCACACCAGGTCCGACATATGGACGGTATCTACTTTGTATAGGGTCTCCACACCAGGTCCGACATATGGACGGTATCTACTTTGTATAGGGTCTCCACACCAGGTCCGACATATGGACGGTATCTACTTTGTATAGGGTATCCACACCAGCAGGTCCGACATATGGACGGTATCTACATCTGGTGGGACCTCTCTAGGGCCGCTATAAAGTCCCGTCAAAACGTATAACACCTGGACACGGCACCATTCTATTCCACAATATTCTGAAAACACATTGATCAGAGGTACTGATACATGTTTATTATGTTAAAGATGTACAGAGAATTCCAACCTACATCACAGTACGTTTTTATTCAGTATTTTCGAAACAAATTTGGAGAACCCCATTCAAAGTTTCAAAGGTGTGCCCAGTTCAATATCATGCATGTATATATATATGATGCTTACTTTCTGCGCGTGTTTTTCCCGTTCATAATCCATTGTAGTGCGGTTTGCATGATATTTTATACTGCTATATGTAATCAATCTTATAACGTTCTGTGTTGTTTTAGATGATGTTTATTAGCGTGTCTCTGTCCAATGTTATTTTTGCCATAATGACAATTATGTGTATTCGACTTAAGTCTATTATTACAATAACCATGTATATGTGGTGTATGAGATTTATGTTTGTAGGACCTTTCACGTGTAAGTGAGGTTATCTAGCTATCTGTGATGTTGTGATAATGTTTGTTGTGATTATATTTCATTGTTATTGTAATAATAGATCCGCCGAGCTTAACGTTGCGATGTTTTAAAACACGACGTTATATAAAGTCTTGTATTTTGTTCTTTGAAATGATATGTGTTGGTGTATTATTTGTAACGATATCTGGGACTCAGATTTGTTATGATATTTGAGACTCAGACTTAATTATATTTGGGACTCAGACATACAATGATATTTGAGACTCAGACTTAATTATATTTGGGACTCAAACCTATAATGATATTTGAGACCCAGACTTAATTATATTTGGGACTCAGACATACAATGATATTGGAGACTCAGACTTATTTGGACTCAAACCTATAATGATATTTGAGACCCAGACTTAATTATATTTGGGACTCAAACCTATAATGATATTTGAGACCCAGACTTAACTATATTTAGGACTCAAACCTACAATGATATTGGAGACTCAGACTTAACTATATTTGAGACTCAGACTTAATTATATTTGGGACTCAGACATACAATGATATTTGAGACTCAGACTTAATTATATTTGGGACTCAAACCTATAATGATATTTGAGACTCAGACTTAATTATATTTGGGATTTAACCTATAATGATATTTTGGTCTCAGACATACATTGATATTTGAGACTTAGACTTAATTATATTTGGGATTAAACCTATAATGATATTTTGGTCTTAGACATACAATGATATTTGGGACTCAAACCTATAATGATATTTGAGACTCTGATTTAATATATGGGACTCAAACCTATAATGATATTTGAGACTCAGACTTAATCATATTTGGGACTCAAACCTATAATGATATTTGAGACCCAGACTTAATGATATTTGGAACTCAAACCTATAATGATATTTGAGACCCAGATTTAATGATATTTGGGACTCAACCCTATAATGGTATTTGAGACATAGACTTAATTATATTTGGAACTCAAACCTACAATGATATTTGAGACCCGGGCTTAATGATATTTGGAACTCAAACCTATAATGATATTTGAGACCCAGACTTAATGATATTTGGAACTCAAACCTACAATGATATTTGAGACCCAGACTTAATGATATTTGGAACTCAACCCTATAATGATATTTGAGACCTAGACTTAATGATATTTGGAACTCAAACCTATAATGATATTTGAGACCCAGACTTAAATATATTTAGGACTCAAACCTACAATGATATTTGAGACACAGACTTAATTATATTTAGGACTCAAACCTACAATGATATTTGAGACACAGACTTAATTATATTTAGGACTCAAACCTACAATGATATTGGAGACTCAGACTTAACTATATTTGAGACTCAGACTTAATTATATTTGGGACTCAAACCTACAATGATATTTGAGACCCAGACTTAATTATATTTAGGACTCAAACCTACAATGATATTGGAGGCTCAGACTTAATTATATTTGAGACTCAGACTTAATTATATTTGAGACTCAGACTTAATCATATTTTGGACTCGGACATACAATGTTCTTTTGGACACAGTTTTACAACTATCTGAGGACATCATTTGTAATGATCTTTAGGACTAAAATTAATCATTATATGTTGGACTCATTTTGTAAAGATATGTGAAATTGATTTTTTAATAACGAGTGGTACTCGAATTTGTATTCACAAATAACTATTCATTATTATTTGTACCGATATATCGTGCTATTATTTTCAACTGCATGACAGTATTATTCGCATTGCACCGAGATCTTAACCTATAATTGTGAGAAACAATGAATACATTTCACATGTGTGACATCCTCTTTTAAAAGGCTTCACAAAAGCAAATAATATAAATTTTGCAATATAATATGAACGTCAATCACTTGCTCGTTCTTTATAGACGTTAAACTACAATTGTGGGACTGTGAATGTTATCAAAATTACCTTTTATATTGTGACGTCATCAATGTGGACATGCGCATACGGCCGAACTAGGCTTTCCAGTATCATGCTCGTTTTAAATGTGAGTCAGTTGAACATATAAAGAATTTATAACAAAGTTTCTGTCTCTACCTTTCACAAGTCTTAGTGATCGGTAATGTTTCACTATAGCAGGGCTACCAAGCATGGCGAACAGTTTTCTAGTATAATACGACTCATTGTAATCAAAAGATAATCGGTACAATTAAAAAAAAACCAGACCTGGGCAAAAGCTGGGAACACGAAAATTATCTGTGGTAAATCTAACATGTGGTCAGACATCTAACCTCCATCAGCTATTTACACGGGTCAATCACAGGTTTTTTTGTTACACACATATACTGATATGGGTCACAGCACACCTTAGCATCACAGGGACCTGATAATTTGTTACAGCTATATTTGGACCTAAACTAAGGTGTTCAGAGTAATTGTACATGTTTTAGGGGTTTAGATCGACTTTCGGTAATAATGACACCCAATCACAAATGATTGATATGTATACTTGGTGTCAATTTTACCGAAAGTCGATCTTAACCCCTAAAACATGTCAAATTATTCCGAACACCTTAGTTGAGGTTCAAATATAGCTGTAACAAATTCTCAGGTCCTGTGCTCAGCATTGTACTTTAGACATTTGTAACGAGCCCCTTTGGTTCAGTTCATGGGTACATTGTAATTTGCGGTTTGGTTCCTTTATATAAGACGTGGTATAAGTCATCCCTGTTAACCCTTTCACTGAAATTTGACCCGCCCTACTGAACACGGACAGACCGCGCTGTCCTTGTAAGCTTACAATCAGTCGGGCTGGGATTTTATGTGAAATCAAATCGCAAAAAAAACCTCCTAAACAGTATAGCGCATAATTATGTTTAGTCAACGTTGAAGCGTTGCAACAAGGAAAACATGACAAACATGTATAAAAATACCAAAAATCGGAGGAAATCTGTCTTCTACTTTAAACTTTATTTTTGGCGAGATACCCGGGTAACTTGTCCATAGCAGACGGATACCCGACGCTGTTAAACTGTAAAACACCCATATTTGTTTTGGTCTGGTAATAATGAATCTCGACATTACAATGTGACAGAAACTCCAATATTTACTGTCTTTTTGTTGAAGATCACGGACAGTTTACTTTCTTTTGGGAGTTAACAATGTTCGCCGCTGTTGAAGGTTTTTAATGTGTACAAAGCAAATATACTACCGCTCCACAGACTCTAAGGACCATTAGTGGTGTTAGTATTCTGTTACCTTGATACAGGTTTTCAGTTGTTATTCAATTGCACAGATATTTTATAACTTATACTATGGTAAGTACGCCATAACTCTATTCGTAGTTGTATATCAGATTGCGTCTCACGTGATGAAGTGTATTGTAATGAAAACGTCACGCGTGACGGAGTAAGATTGATATGTACTTTATGAGAGTCAATTATATTTTCTCACATCTATACTGATAATTCAAATTCAAATTGAAAATTTTGTTTGCACATTTGTAACTACAAAGTAGTTTGAAGGCAAAATAGAAAATCACAGTGAAATACATTCATAGACATGTACATGTAGAAAAGTCGCAAAGTGATTGCTTATATTTCTAATATATATTAACATGAATAAAATTAACATAGCTTCAAATAGAAAACTTGATTTAAACATTTTTAGCTGCAAAGTACATACCTTACACTGTCAGCAACCCCACTCTTCTCAGTTCTAGAGACTGTTAAATGAATAAGCAAGAGTCCAGTATAAATTGGGAGTTGTTTGTAGATAATATTGAGATCAAATAAGTGGTATCTATGGTAACATCATTGTGATCAACTCTTTATGATTACTCGAGTGTAACACAACTTCCGTAGTCAGAGAGGAACACAACTGTATAGAATGAAGGGTCTGGGAGAGGGGCCTAACATTAATGAAAGTTCTAGGATGAAGGGTTTGGGAGAGGGGCCTAACATTACTGAAAGCTCTAGGATGAAGGGTTTAGGAGAGAGGCCTAACATTACTGAAATTTATTGGATGAAGGGTTTGGGAGAGGGGTCTAACATTACTTAAAGCTCTAGGATGAAGGGTTTGGGAGAGGTACCTAACGCTCTAGGATGAAGGGTTTAGGAGAGAGGCCTAACATTACTGAAATTTCTTGGATGAGGGGTTTGGGAGAGGGGTCTAACATTACTTAAAGCTCTAGGATGAAGGGTTTGGGAGAGGTACCTAACGCTCTAGGATGAAGGGTTTAGGAGAGAGGCCTAACATTACTGAAATTTCTTGGATGAAGGGTTTGTGGGAGTTGTTTGTAGATAATATTGAGATCAAATAAGTGGTATCTATGGTAACATCATTGTGATCAACTCTTTATGATTACTCGAGTGTAACACAACTTCCGTAGTCAGAGAGGAACACAACTGTATAGAATGAAGGGTCTGGGAGAGGGGCCTAACATTAAAGAAAGTTCTAGGATGAAGGGTTTGGGAGAGAGACCTAACATTACTGAAAGCTCTATGATGAAGGGTTTAGGAGAGAGACCTAACATTAATGAAAGCTCTAGGATGAAGGGTTTGGGGGAGAGGCCTAACATTACTGAAGGCTCTAGGATGAAGGGCTTAGGAGAGAGACCTAACATTACTGAAAGCTCTATGATGAAGGGTTTAGGAGAGAGACCTAACATTACGGAAAGCTCTAGGATGAAGGGTTTAGGAGAGGGGCCTAACATTACTGAAAGCTCTAGAATGAAGGGTTTGGGAGATAGACCTAACATTACTGAAAGCTCTAGGATGAACGGTTTGGGAGAGGGACCTAACGCTCTAGGATGAAGGGTTTAGGAGAGAGGCCGAACATTACTGAAATTTCTTGGATGAAGGGTTTGGGAGAGGGACCTAACGCTCTAGGATGAAGGGTTTAGGAGAGGGGCCTAACATTACTGAAAGCTCTAGAATGAAGGGTTTGGGAGATAGACCTAACATTACTGAAAGCTCTAGGATTAAGGGTTTAGGAGAGAGTCCTAACATTACTGAAAGTTCTAAGATGAAGGGTTTGGGAGAGAGACCTAACATTACTGAAAGCTCTCGGATGAAGGGTTTGGGGGAGAGGCCTAACATTACTGAAGGCTCTAGGATGAAGGGCTTAGGAGAGAGACCTAACATTACTGAAAGCTCTAGGATTAAGGGTTTAGGAGAGAGTCCTAACATTACTGAAATTTCTTGGATGAAGGGTTTGGGAGAGGGGTCTAACATTACTTAAAGCTCTAGGATGAAGGGTTTGGGAGAGGGACCTAACATTACTGAAAGCTCTAGGATTAAGGGTTTAGGAGAGAGACCTAACATTACTGAAATTTCTAGGATGAAGGGTTTGGGAGAGGGGCCTAACATTACTGAAAGCTCTAGAATGAAGGGTTTGGGAGAGAGATCTAACATTACTGAAAGCTCTAGGATGAACGGTTTGGGAGAGGGACCTAACGCTCTAGGATGAAGGGTTTAGGATAGAGGCCTAACATTACTGAAAGCTCTAGGATGAACGGTTTGGGAGAGGGACCTAACGCTCTAGGATGAAGGGTTTAGGAGAGAGGCCTAACATTACTGAAATTTCTTGGATGAAGGGTTTGGGAGAGGGGTCTAACATTACTGAAAGCTCTAGGATGAAGGGTTTGGGAGAGGGACCTAACGCTCTAGGATGAAGGGTTTAGGAGAGAGGCCTAACATTACTGAAAGCTCTAGGATGAAGGGTTTAGGAGAGAGGCTTAACATTACTGAAATTTCTAGGATGAAATGTTTGTGAGAGAGGCCTAACATTACTGAAAGCTCTAGGATGAAGGGTTTAGGAGAGAGACCTAACATTACTCAAAGCTCTAGGATGAAGGGTTTGGGAGAGGTGCCTAACATTACTGAAAGCTCTAGGATGAAGGGTTTGGGAGAGGGGCCTAACATTACTGAAAAGCTCTAGGATGAAGGGTTTAAAAAAATATATGAAAAACTGAAAACTCCAGGCTGCATTCTGAGCCTGTAAGTAACACAAATTGTTATACAAAAAGTATAAGTAACGACCAATATTTGACTTTTGACCTTAATAAGCTATAGATGTACATCATCAGTATTACTGCCGAGCTCAGTGATGCTACTGAGCTCAGGAACGTTACCGAACTCAGTGACGTTACCGAACTCAATAATACTGCCGAACTCAGTGACGTTATCCAACTCAGTGACGTTATCAAACTCACTGACGTTACCGAACTCCGTGATGCTGCCGAACTGAGCGTGGCAAGACATAATGGGAAATGTGATTTGGAGGTCCTTCACCGGAAACTTTTTTATGAGAGAGAGAGAGAGGGGGGGATCTGACTGCTCTTTCTCAATGCAAACGAAACTAGTGACAATCTATTCACTATATTCGTTCACTGTCTGCTGTTCTAAGGTTTATCACATCCTGTGCTAGCCTGTACACTCGTCGCTTGCTCCACTTTTCCGTCTGCACAGAGAAACGCCAGAAACATGGTTTAGTTTCATTTTCAAATATTAAATGATTATACAATTAATGTTACACAGATTAACTATATTATTGTATTACAGAGTCAACTGAAAAACAACCTTAGTATAAGATTAGTCTAATTTGTGAACCTGTTGGGAGTGCAAGAGATAATATTCAAAATCTGTGTGTATCTCGAGTGTATTGCCGCGTCTGTCTTACTCTTAGTTCATTATCTTACTGGGACAATTCGTCACTACCATATAACACTAGCTGAAAGTCAAGTGGGATGAAATCATTCAATTCATAGAAGATTTTAACTCTCTGGTCCGCATAGTTAAGAACTGGTATGTATGAAAATTGGCATGAACTAGATGGTTATTTAGGATACTAGATATATCAGAACTTTTATGTTTGGCCCCTGACTAGGGGTAGGGTTAGGACAATGACTATTTTGTTCAGGTTTTTGAGAAAACATCATAATTTCTTTTTTTTTAAACTTCAAACACACCCTTGCAGGTGGGGGATCGTGAAAAGAATACACCTGCTGATACCCACTGCATGTATCGTAGGAGGCGACTAACGTGTGAACACTCTGTAGAGTATGGGATTTGCTTTGATGTCCTCTATTTGGGGACACAACAGCGACCAAACAATATAAGCTGCACCCATTGTAATATTTGGGATTTTTATCTTTCTGTCTACTTCTGACTACCTTCTATTTTTTTCTAGCGCCTTGCCGGGCAACATTTCACTTTTTGCCTTAATGTTGAGCGTTCGCCGAGGTGAGGAAGGCAATGGGTTCTGTCCCCAGGCCGGGACATACCAAAGTCCATAAAAATGCTAGTTGTTATTCCCTGCTTAACGTTCAGCATTTAGGGGAATGGCAACAACTGGTTCACCCGTTGTCAGTATAATGTGACCGGGCGGAATACTGTGCTAGATGCCTTCGGCATGGTATTTCAGTGAGATAGCACTATAAAGTCGGCATCAGATCCGCGCTATCACAAGGAGGCAAGCACACCAATGGTCCAAACAGGAATTCGTCAAGGTGTAAATCTCTCACCGTTACGTTTTGCAATCTTCTTGAATGACTTATCGGACCATTTAAGTAAAATTTACAAGTTTACCAAATTTTACAAATTATGGACTGACTAAAAAAGCAAAATTAATGTTCTCTCTTATAAAGAAAGTCAGATAATTATATTTACCACTAGATTTAGCATTAGACTTATTTGATTAATTAGTTACACCAGTTTTACTTAAAAATTGTGAGTGCTAGGGTCACGAAAAATGTAATGTAATTGAGGTATTACATATGGTATACTGCAAAATAATCTTACATGTACATTCCTGTACATGTGATGACATAGTAAAAGGTGGGTTTGGTAGACTTTCTCTTTCAGTTCATATTAAGACTCGTATGCTGTCATTCTTGGCCGATATTGCCAACAGTGAGCAAGACAGCATCATTTGTAATATAGTATAGCGTGTACTGTTACGTCACTATACTAGGGGTTCGTTTTACTCCCCGGGGTTATCTCATACAGCAGATGTCTTAAACAGGTGTCGATTGTCTAACATAGGGTCTACTCAAAATGTTGCTTATATCAATTGGTTCAAGAAAACAGTAAAATTGAGACTATGTGAAATTTCTTCGCAAGAGTGGCAGGCTAGTAAACCATAAAGATATTTGAGTTACCTCCCCTTACACCTAAATCAAGCTTTATGTCGGTTCAGACTACAGATAGTAACAGGGTACCTCCACTCTTGCCGTTACGTGTCCTTTAAGTAGGATGTTGCCTTGTTTGCCATTTTATAAACTTGATATTGTAACTATAACGTTCTCTCATGAATACCTTGGTATTACTTGTAGTATAATGACAAAGTAAGATGTAGAACTGGAACACTTGGCCTCTAAATGCTGTAAAGCAGTATATTCGGTCTAGGGACAGTATATATAGGTATCCAATTAAAGTTAAAACTAACCTGTTGTGTGTTTAAAACTGTCAATGTCAATGTTATGACTGAGAAACATATGGGCATCAGCTGACATTATCTTAAATCACATTCTCCCTGCAGTCATACACGGCACTTTTCATCAAAATATGTTTCTTATTTTTGTTCTCTGTCAAAGTGTGTAGAGTAGTCATTGAAGTCCCGAGAACGAGTTCCTCTGATTCGTCCGAACTCCTCGGGAGTTTTCATTGTTGTCCTATGTTATTTATCGATCACTATTTCTAGATATTCATGGTTACATTTAAAAACAGAAGTGTTCCGCGACTTACAGTTCCCGGCGGTCTTTGAGAAAGAGTATTTCAATGAGTAATAACAAACGAGATGTTTGTTAACAGAAAATTATTGATCATCTATTACACTTATACTTACAATTGGCGCAGGTAGCAGGGCTATTATGAAAGACAGCGCGACAATGTGTCATTATATTTTACCCAATGCGATTTTCGTAAACCTCTTCATGTATATCCGTTGGCGAACAATCTTTTCCCATGCGTAGCTGAGATTGCTCAACTCAGGGAAACTACACAATTACACGAACGTTCTTTTTATAAATGAGCTAAACGTGGATTGAAGTATAAGACTTTGAATTCATTGACAAATAAATCAATGGATCTTTGCTACATTTGTATTATGTTTTAGAGTACGCATGTCCTTGATGTTGGTATTTAAAGTTCATAGTAACACTCTTGTGTAACCGTCAATGGCCTTCTCAATATGGCGGCCGATGGTGACAACAAAAAGAAGATGTTGACTTCAAACCGGAAAATCTGTTGTTTAAACATGATCTGACAATGACAGAAAACTGCATAAACTGAGAAATATGTAAACCTTACATACATCCTTCGCTTCTCGTCTGTGGTTGCCCGAAATACTTTTGGCGTAAGCGTGGAGTTTGACCGCGTTTAAAATACAAGAACGTTAAAAGTAAAACGAATCATCAAAACACATCAACCTGATCTGTCTCACCCAACTGTAATTCTTGACTTGGTTGTATTTATATTTTAAAATTTTCTCTGACCACTGATTAACCTGACCATTATTATCTGAATTTACCTGCAGTGGTACCAATTTGATAACTCATACAGTTTATACAGTTTCCTGTCATTGTCAGATCATGGTTCAAAACACCAGATTTTCAGGTTTGAAGTCGGCGTCTATATTTTGTTGTCACCATTGGCCGCCATCTTGAGAAGACCATTCCTTGACGGTCAGACTCCGAATTACGTTACCATACGATTATGAATCCATTATCCAAAACGTATTTAGATAGAAAAAGGTAAGATATAGGTTTAGTGTGTATCTCCCATCTGATGTAATGGAAGAGTGGAAGTATAGTCTGACACCGCCTTATGAATATCTTGTTAAGATCAATCTGCAGGTTGACAATGGGAGGTAACTCTGATACATAAACTGTTTGACATTTTTTGTTTACATGTGGATTTGTTTCGTGTCGTTTTAAATGTTTTGGATTTTTATTTAATTTCTTTTTCAAAATTCCATTTCGTTAAGCTTAGCATGTGTCTAAATATTAAAACAATTTTTGAAATTGTAACAGACAGACGGATGTCTGTTTTAGGATTTGGTTGTCTTGTACTCTACTGTCCGGATATTTAAATGATATTTGATGTTGGAATCGAGCTAATATCCTTCTTTTTATATTGATATAAGGTACTGTATACATAACATCATGTGTGCTTTGGAGTTATTGCTGGTGATTACACCATATTGTCATTAAGACCGAGTATGTGTGTGTAATAATGATCATAAGCTCACACGTGACATGCCATGTTTATTTTCCTCTATAATGTTTGCGTTTATTTATCACTTTTCTATTTTACTGTAAAATTAGAACTAAACTATGTGAAATCCTCCCACATCCATACGATGTCATTGAGTACAAGTCACTTCCACACTTAGTTACTTTTTTGTTTTAAATTTAACTTTTAAATGGGTTCGCATTGATTATTTTGTCATATTAACGTGTGTTTTGCGAACATCCTGTTATAAATCATCCACAATCAGTCTTATGATAAAATGAAATGCTTGTTCACCAAATGACGAAACATAACCGAAGTATCTCGTTGTCCCGTGACTTCCTTATACAAACTGTCGTTGGTAGCCATCGTATTCTTTTTCAATCCTTGTTATCAGGAACAGCCGGTGTTGTCAATGGAACTCATACATTGTAGTAGGCTTATCGCCATTCTGCCGAACATCAAAACTTTTTCCAAATCTTATTGACTGACTGACTTCAGGACGTATTAGAAGCATTTTGTTTTTACATTGATAATATGTTTTGACTTTCGGAAGAATGGCAGTAAGCTGTAGATGAAATGATTTTCCAGGTTTTGATTGTTTGTATCTAAATAGATAAACAACAAAGGTAGTGACGATAAAAGATAAGCTGACTCGGTATGTATAAGCAACAAATAATGGAATTTATTTTAGCAGAGGGAAACGTATAACATACTGTCGTCGTTCTCTGTAAAAGTACTAGCATGGTGAACACTACAATGTATACAGAGCGCACCGTGCCTGCAGGTATCGACAGTATCTGTCTGTAGAGACACGTGTCCTCCATACAAACAGTCCTTCGTTCGACTTAATTATTCATTGCTATACATTATTTAAATATATCGACAACTCTGTATAAATTATCAACATAAAAAGTACCAAAACATTATTTAACATAATTTTCGTTTCTCTTAAATATCACATTTATAAAATGACTATATTGCACATTGTTTGAAACGTTTGACAAAGCTAAGCTCAAGAAACAGAATAGTTCGTTTTTGTTGGGTTTTTTCTCTCTCCGCCAAAAAAGTACCAGTTACTATAGCAACAGTAAACTTCCTGTTCGTCTCTCTTGTGAACGTTTCCTGTCATCGCTTGTCATCGATTTCGTCACTTCCTCTACACATTGACATGATAAGTACATAAACATTGGCGATGATCTCTAACAGCACATTGATAAAGAGTTTGAGCGTTTAGGTCGAATAAAATGACGTCATGCTTTCCAGTGCCCTTAATGTGTAAATATTTACACGAAACGTTTTGTTACGAGAGTATTTCTGTGACGACGCCATACATCCAAGTGCCTCCTACCGAATAAAACGGAAAATGTAGAATTTGCGTAATATGACGTCATTCCTTCCAGGATTACGTATATATCTAAAGAGACTTCCGCTTTCCCCGTGCCGAGCAATAGCCGGTCTCCCTAAGTATTCCTGTACAATTCCATCATTAGCAACACACACATATATGCTTTTTAATCACATCTGCACAATGAATAAGATTAATAACCAAAAAATAAACGTCTCTGTACAAGTTTAGGGACATTTCGGAATTCAGTCAGTGAAATCCCCATATTTAAATAAATAGCGTCTCTTTGATGTCAATGTGGCACTGGCTTTTTGTATGTAAAATGATAGGCACCATAACTGTAAAAGGAAAACTAGGTTAATATAACACCAAAACAAACCAGTAATTAGACTATACTGTTGTATATTCAATCTGATGTACATTTAACGAAGGCACGAACTTAATCAATAAAATATAACCTGGCAGTTTTTATCGTTTACTGTGATACCTGCACGATAGAAAGAAAACTTCACTTTGTTACTTGCAAGCATATGCATATTTTTCCATCCTTTAATTTTTTTATCATATACAGATTATTTGCTTATAACACTAAACTTAGTTCATTATACCAGATTTATATTTTGATATCACGGAGACATTTTTTCGAATCGTGTTGAAAAAAATCAGGATCTAAATTTAATGCTTACTTAACGTATTCTATGCTCAAAATTTCAATTAACCTAAAAACAAAAAGTAAACGATCCGAGTTTTCCCGACCGGAAGTACTCACATGTGTTGTGTTTACATCCGGACGACCTTGACATCCCGTTGGACGGACATTGATCGCGTTCTGCGGGTGTGTGTAAGGTTCTTCTCGGCGATGTCTGCTCTACCCTCAGCCTCCTCGATCATCTGTTGTGCCTTGCGGTACTTGCTCATTGTAATACTGGTTACGTCTTCCTGTAAACAGTTATAGGATTCTAGTCCATTATCACATTTTCAGCAGCAATAATTTTTGTAATGACATTAAAAACGAATGAAAGAAACGGTTATTTTTTATTTAAAATAATATTTGTCATATCATAAGAAATGTTTTTTTTCCCCTTTTTTAAATATAAAAATATAAGAATAAAAAGGATTAGACTACTAATGGAATAGATGATGATAAAGACCAACTAGTGAAACATTTAAATCGTTAATTAAAGCCTTAACTTTGATAATGATATACGTATAACACTGACGTCAAGATTTATAATGTATTTGACACATTTGTTCAAGAGCTTTTATGTCCGGATTATACAATCCAATTGTAGTGATTTATTCTGTTGTGTGTGTGTGTGTGTTTTTTTTGTTTGTTTTTTTTTTTTTAGAAATGACGTCTTAAAATAATTGAAAAGTGAGGACGTACCGCCTCCTCGATCTGTCTCTTGTAGATTTTGATTTTCATGCTTAGCTGATCGTTAATACTGGTCAGTTCGGCGACCATGCGGTGATCATCTTCAGCCACGCTAAATAGTTCTTTGTATTGACGTTCGTATTTACGCATGTTTCCGATGGCCTCCCTGCTTCGCCTCTGCTCAGCTTCCATTTCAGCCTCCAAATCTCGGATCTATACGGTACACAAACAATAGGTTTGGTAAATTTAATAATGTGATAGTTACGTGGTCTTTCTTGGGTAAAAGTAGTAAATTCCAATTCAATTTCAACATAAGAAAAAGGTCTTTATCTTTACGAGAGTATAGAAAACAGAAATATATTTAGTTAAAATATCTCTTCGAGAAGAAATAGCAGTAATTAATTCAATAAAAGATTCAATATACAAGCGTAAGTCGAAACTACCATTTATAAATATACCATGTATTTAGGATAGCAACTGCCTAGCCCAATAATGTTACATACATATACTCTCAAAGAGATATTACGGAATATTAATACTTCTTTCATACAAACACGACGTAAAGCCAACACGTACTCTAGCCTGTAATTTGGCGATCTGTCTCTTTCCTTCCCGAAGGGCGAAGGCCTCCGCCTCCTCTAGCCTGAGGGTAATCTCGCGGATTTCAATCTCAAGCTGCTTCCTGAGGCTCTCGGCGTTCTTGTAGTTCTCCTGTTCTTGGCGGAGCTCATCACAAAGACGCCTGTTCTCGTTGTAGAGACGCTCGGCACGCTCCTCTGCGGCTCTCTGGCCGTTGAGGGCCTCGTCAAGGTCAGTCTGCATGGCAGAGATGTCGGCTTCCATGCGTCGCTTGTCGTTGACAAGGACATTGACCTGGATTTGAATTTCTGACAGGCGGATGGATACCTCGTTGAGCTCAGTTTCGGCGTTCTTGCGTGCCCTCTCGGACTGTTTGAATCATAATACACAGAACATGATGCTTTTTTTTTAATATCATAAAATTGTAGTTTTTGAATCATTAAGAAACATAGCTTAATTCATTCTATATTGTTTTTCTGACAAGATATTTTTGTGCCGTAAGTTTCAAGGTTGATGTCAAAAACGTCATCCAATCATGACTTGTTCGAGATTATCAAGTTATATATAGGCAGAGATATGTATGCACTTCAATATCATATATTGAAATCAACAAGAGTACAAAATGTTCTTTTAATTTTGTTGTGCTTAAATTTTGTTTGTTTGTTTTTATTTTTCAATTTTCAACATGAATAAGATATTTCACACGACTGCTAAACATCATTAGTTTGAAACCATTCTACTGCTCATCATATTTAATATAATATATGAATTCGTAGAGAACAAAAACGATCCCTAATTTAACGATTTTACAGTATAACTAAAACTTCTTTATTATTTGTACATTAGAACCATAGAATTTACTCACGTTCTCCATGGCGGCCCTGAGGTCTTCAACTTCGGTTTGGAGGGCGACACGTTTCCTCTCGGAGACGGACAGTTGGGCGAGGGCATCATCAAGTCTGCGGGAAGTTTCCTCGTTAATGGCCTCGAGCTCCTACAATAACAGAACGATCACATGTTACTGTAAATAACTTCGCGACAAACTTAATCCGCTAATGTTAACATTTATACATAGTGCATGCCTTTTGTTTTAATCTGTATAAATATTTACAAGATTTCTTAAGTGTGATCCATTTGCTTCACGAAAAACAATGAACAAGACAAATATCGCTAAAACCCGTGATTTATTAATATTCTGTACCGTTAAAAAGTTTTAATAATTAGATCTATATAAGATTGCTGTACGTGCTACATATGTTACACAGCCCTGTGCGTTATAGCTCACCTCACCTTAACCCTATAGCTAAAACGATACATTTTATAGAACTTTTAATATAATTATTCACTGCTTTATTTTCAAAGTTTCACCATAGATAGGGCAGTAACGTTATAAATCTTTTAAACGCAGTTTTCAGGGAGAACAGCACTTGTTTTACTGCGGCGTCATGCTAAGCTCACAAGTCGGAGAGCTCATTTTTTCTGCCCAGAGAACACACTACCATGTGATATATATTATCAGATATCAGATAAGGGCCTACTAAAGCAGTGTAGATCATGTTCATAAGTATGTGCACACCTTAGTTCACCGGGCCATTTCCAGAGTTTCTATTATTAGAATAGGCTAAATAAATTACAGTTAGAATCGTTATATCATTTTCTCAGATTCACAGATCATTTGAACGGATTAGCCGCGAAATACAGTGAATGAGATGTTTATGTACACGGGATTCTATTTGGACGGTGTATTCCTGTTAACCCTTACCCTCATAATGAACAAGTGATGGCTTACCCTACTAAACTGCTACTCCCCAATTTTTCATCCCAATAGCAGACAAGAATTAAACTAATAAAGCATGTGGACTTTTAGTGAATCAGTCACTAGTGACAATGTTCAATTGTAACTATTGTGTATTTATTTTCTGACCATTTTGTTTGAAAATGACATTATCTGATTATCATTAATATATATATATATATATATATAAAGTACTGAAAACTTTATGATTGAACAGACGCCGACTGAGAGATCCGATCTGTTACACCAGCTGTAGGGCTGATTTGGGTGACTTACCTTGACGCGGATGTGGAGAGATCTGATCTGTTTCACATATTCGGAGTTGGCCCTGTTAGCATTGTCAAGAGCAGCTTCCAGTTCTCTGATGTCAGTCTCGTACTTCTTCTTGATGCGGCTGATCTCGGACTTGTAGCGGACCTCCACCTCCACAAGGGTCCTCTGTAACTCCTCGATAGCCCTGGCGCTGCTCTTTCTGTAATACAAACACGTGAGGACCGTGAGTTTACGTCATCACTACACTCCAGATTGGTAAGGTCTACTCAATTGACTTATGTTGTTGTCGCGTCATAATATGATATTTTGTTACACCATGAATTGTGTTCATATGACTCATATGTCTTGCAGGGACGTTAAAAAATTAGATATACAATTTGGAAGAAAAATCACGTTTTCTGGATACAAAATAACGGTAACATTTGATAATGGTATTTAATTTAAGTAAATTCAGATTTCTTAACCAATAGAAAAAACCTCGTTCAGTCGAATTAGAGGCAAGTAGTTCGATATCGCGTGAAGCTCACAAACGTATTGTTTAACTTGTTTCATGTTTTTACGAAGAACAACAGTTCCAAGAACAATTTTGTAATTATATTTTAAATACAGTCACACAAATTGCAAAAACCGAAAATCATTGTTAGTTCTAAAGCTTATGTTTTGAACATTATATCTTGCTATGAATTTCAGTGCATACTATGGCTGCCATGCCTGACACTGTAGCCACTACGCCATGCTTGTTTATGTCACAAATTATTTCTGTATGTCCCAATGTGAAAAGTCTACTCCTCAAGAATATACATGGTCAATGAGTCCTTTCTCCTTTCTAACGATATTGATACACGCATCGTCTGTATGGGATTACATCAAAAGCACACTTCGGTAATACTGTTTCACACCGTCCACTATCACATAATATGACGATGTCAGACACAATCACAAAACTTGATGACGCATCACACACTCCATGTAATCGAATAATGGAAGAGTAACTTACATGTTCAAGGAACGAAAATAATGACCGAAAGTGTGAAGTTCATCCTCTCGCCCAGCCATTTTGAGAACTTATGTCTATGAATATTACCCGAACTCTACCTATATTCTACAAGAGGTCTGGTTGTACAGGAAAGGCAGTGACTAACGTCAAGATAAGTCAGCTATAAGGTGATACCAGCGATACCACAGTCAGATCAGCCGCGGAGATTCAGCCCCATAAGATAGTAAAACATGAAGTTACTACAGAGTGTCAATGTTGAACATTTCTAAATGAAGAATTTATATTCCCTCTGGACTATGTACAGGGGGTGGCAGTATCTGTAGAACAGCGATGTGGACTGATGGCTCGGTGGTAAACATATACCAGACTATTTCACTGATTACTGGTGGTATAATGTTTTATTTTCGTTCTCGTTTGATTCTTGATATTATGATGGTCTAAATAATAGTTAGGATTTTTAAGCTTCATGAATTTTGTCGACCAACTCAGACAGTCCACTGTTTAATAAGGGAGGGGGATTATTTCTAAACGAGTTATGATATTTAAATAAGGGGTTATGGGTGGGGGAGGGCGCTAGTCTCAACGAAATATTACAAAAGCCGCTGTCATTTACATATATCCCTGTATTTTTATTCTGCGATCATTTTTCTGTATGCGAAAGGTTTACTTTCTAAACGCATAGAGCAAGGTAAATTGTACTGACCTGATGCTGTCGATTTCCTCGTCCTTCTCACGGAGCCTCTGTTCCATTTCAGCGCGGAGCTGAGCAAGGGCGGCTTGGGCGGCGGCGAGTTTGTTCTCGGCATCACGCAGGGCGTCCTCGGTGTCACGCAGGGCGGCAGCCAAGCTATCCCTCTCGGCGAGGAGGGCGGCGTTGGCGGACCTGAGTTCCTCGTTGGCTTTGTTGGCTTCCTTGAGGGCTTGCTTTGTCTCCCTGAGAGCATCTGAACGAGAAATTAACTACTTATTAATTTAATGCATATTTCACATAGAAATTGTTAGTTCGTATTTCTATTTGGGTTTTCTGCCTTCTTATCATATACATATATATAAAAGCTCATATAAAAACAAAGATGCTAACTAAGGGTCTGTCATTCAGAAATGACAACACACCGAAGTATTACAACCTTAACACTGTAACTTGGCAGTCGATCGGTAACGATATTCTGACAACAGGCTTACAACGGGTGTCCTGGGTTGGGAGGCACCAAAGAGGTAAGTTTAGATAAAAAAGGGAAGATCAGATGAATCCCTAAGGAGTTTTAACGAAGGGAGCCGATCAATATTAGTCTCTGCATGAGCGTCACTAGCATAACGACACAGAAGCAAAACCCTTGATTATGTAGGGGGATCCATAGCATACGATTATGCAGCAAAGATCCGACTTCCAAACGTCCAGGTGTGAGGCTGTTATCTAACCTCCTCAACATGTTGCGATACATTACTCATTTAAGCCATACGCCTACTTTTCATAAAAGGTTAAAAGCATATATCAGTCATAGCGATGGTATAAATCATCTTTAATAATAATAATAATAATTCGAGGTTCTTATCAAGCCGCTATATCACAACCTAGTAGGTTGTCTCAAAGCGGTTCACAGATTATTATCCGTGGTTTTTCCTGGCCTTTGCAACCAGCCAATATCGTTCTCAACTCCCTGGGGAACATGCAGCCTGTGCTGCCATTTCGGCGCTTACAGCTAGCATTCTACAATTCTAGCACTGCCCAACCGGGTACTCATTTACAGCTGAGTAGACTGGAACAAGCGGAATGAAGTATCTCTAACCCGCTACCTTTCGGTCACGAGCCCGGCGTCCTACCACTAGACGACCGCGCCTTCTAATGAATGTAAAACGAATAAATTGCTTTTTCAAAATTGAACTTAAGTTTTGTTTCCTCAGATTCTAATCGAGGTGAAGATACAATAACATACCCTCCAATTTCTTGTTTTCGCGTCCGAGGTTGTCGTTCTTTTCCTGGAGCTCGACGACCTTGACCCTGAGTCGCTGGCACTCGCCCTCGAGCGCAGCCTTCTCTGAGCGAAGAGCAGCGTTCTCGGCAGAAAGGTCGTCGACCTTCTTTTGGAGAGCGGCGTTGTCGTTCTCCAACTGTCTGTTCCTCTTGGTGAGATCCTGTACGATGATGGTGAGCTGTAAGAAGAAAGAGGCATGCTATATTATAATTTATTTTGGGACAAAATGCAATAATGTAGAAAAATACAACGTTATACAAAGCGTTTTTTATGGTTACCAGATTGATAGGTTTCAGGTATTACTTTAAAGTCATAGAAAATGGGCGAAAGGCTGGTACTAGTACTTATTATAACTGATCTGTTTCCTGTAAAGTTACGTTGTACGAGCTCACTCGTTATTCGCACGGTGATCAGAAGCTTGTCATAACATCTATAAATTATGTCTGTGGATTGTACGGATTTTTGTTTTTAAAAGGGTAAGAGAAATCTGAAATTAAAATGGCCCAAAATCGCTTTACACAAGTTCTGGTAATTTAACCCAAACAATCTTCTGAACCTGTGAAGATGACATTTTTAACAAAATCACTTTCTCGTATTTTTGTTTTGTTTTTTGTTTCATATTTACTTACGTTTTCGATTTCGATGCTGAGTTCTCTAACTTCGTTTGTGAGTTTAGCCTTGGCCTTCTCGAGGTTGGAGTTGCGGGCCCTGAGTGTGTCGCACGCATCCTCCAACTCCTGTACCCGGACGATAAACTTCCTCCTGAAAGGTTAAGGTCAGATAATGTAATACCGTCTCCCCTTCGAACATTACAGACGTGAAAATATAAACATGTTCTAATGTTTTTATTAGAAATCAAACATTTTTTTCAGGTAAAGATCAAAATCTACTCCCAGTACCGAAGCATTAGCGGGGTGACCGCAAGTGAGGACGGGCTCCTCGTTGGATGATTCGTGGAAACATTCCTTGTAAAGTTCAATTGACTGACTGCCAAACACGTGTAGATAGCAGATTTTGTTGCTAGTTAATGCATATTATCGACAACATTGAGATTTTATTGAATATTTGTTTTATTTCTTGAATGACTTATTAATACCGGTAGACGTTTGTTTCCCAGGGTCTATTTATTTTCTTGTTTGACTTGGAGCGATACCTCAGACACACTTACGGGTCGATAACTTTGATTGTGTAGATAGAAAACTGCGTTCAAGATTTGTCAAAATGTATTTTCAATTTTTATAAACATTTGACGAGTCTTCTAGTTAATCATTCAAGCTAACTTGCATAAAAGGCGGTTACCATCATTTGTCATAAAATGCCCTGGCTAAAGGTCTCTGAAGCTTTTAGATAACAAGCGTGCTCTATTATTGTTTTGGTTTTGATTGAGATCACAGTATGAGAGTCTGAAAATAGTTCTCACTTAACGGACTAAACAACGAAGCATTTAAACCAAATTATTTCTCACCTGACAGACTCAAGTTCCTCGCGGACGACGGTGATTTCTTTGTCGTATTTGGACTTGAGGGCCACAAGGTCGCTGTTGGCCTTGCTGAGGGAATTACGGAGAATGGAGGCGGCTTCGGATTCTTCTTCATAGCGGGCGTTCAGGTTGTCATAGTCACTCTGCAGTGCACTGAGTTGAACTTGGAAGTTCTGTCTTTGCTGTAAAAAGGTAAGGAAAGACCATTATTGATTCATGTACTACTTTTTGTGGCTATTGTGATTTTTAATTGTTTGAAATAATATTATTCGTTGAAATTGAAAGAAGATTTTTAAATTATATATATTAGGGGAGTGGTGTAACTTAATGCGTTTTTTTATTGTTGTTGAGGAGAATGTGCTTTTTTGTATATTTAATGGACGTTTCTACTTAACTCACCCTAGACTCGTCATCCAAGTTCCTCTTCAAATCATCAAGATGGACTTGAAGTTGAGATTTGGCCTTGGCGAGTCCGGCGTTGGCGGCGTCCAGCTCCTGTACCTGGTGTTGAAGGTCGAAATTCTCTTGGGTGAGGCGAGCTTTGAGGCCGTTGAGATCGTTGAGCTGACGGGTCATGTCATCTACCTGAGCCTTCAAACGGATGTTGGAACTCTCCAAACCCTCGACCCTCATATCAAGTGATGACTATAACCAAAGAAAGCAATGTATTAGGATCATTTTACAAACTAAAAAGGACCGACCACTGTAGGAACAGTTACGTTATTTATGCAAATTAGCTGATTAAATGATAATATTTTAAGGTAATGTGTTCCGTGGGGAAAGAGATGGGTTGTGTTTACCATTTCTTTTGACATAACCAATAAAACTAAGATAGTTCAATACACCTTAAAAGATACTCGAAAGCATGTCAATAAGGTTAAATTTATTTCTTTTTCTTATGCTCTGAAATCAAGTTTCTTGCTCTAACGAGCAATGCACTGAGCTTCTGGTGTGAACAAGCCAAAAATATGATCTGAGCAATGTTTTTATCATTTAATTTTTAAGATATGGTTGATAATTCATTAGAAACATTCCACAAAATAGAGGAAATATATCTGTTTCAATGTCGTTACTGGCTTGTAACATTTTTTATATGATAATTACTAATGTTTGTATACTTGATAGGGGCAGTGTGAAAACAATTTGAGCAATTTTAATTTTGGGAAAACAATTTCTTGACGTCAAAGGAGAAGAGAAGTTTTTACTGGACTTACGACATTGTGTTTTGCAAACGGGTACCTACCTTAGCCTTGGCCAGTTTGTATACGGGTACATGTACCTACCTTAGCCTTGGCCAGTTTGTATACGGGTACCTACCCTAGCCTTGACCAATTTATATATGGGTACCTACCTTAGCCTTGGCCAGAGAATCGTTTGCCATCTGAAGACCATCGATTTCAACGACAAGTGTTAATTTCTCTTTCTCGACCCTAGATTTGGACTTGGACATGTGTTCGAGTTGGTCCGCGAGGTCGTTGAGAGCTTCTTGATGACGTTTCCTCTGGCTGCTTTCCTGAGCCTCGTACTGAGCATTCGCCAGTTCAAAGTCTTTGCGAAGCTTGATGACTTCCGCTTCACGTTTCCTGGCAATATCAGTCTGATGAAACAAAACATTATATTTTATCTGTTCGCTGCAGTATGGTTGTATCGTGTGTAATGTTCGTTCAGTACACTTACAAATACTTTTCAAAGTTATTTTTTTTTATTTAATTTGATGTTATATTCATATCATTTGGAATTTGACGCAATTATGTATACATTTTTTATTCTGTCTTAATTTCATAATGATATGATATACCGTGTTTATTCGATGTAAATGAATTTGTCATACCTGTGTGGACTGTAGACCATAAGCCTCCTCATACCTATCGTTGGACTGATCCAGTTGGAAGGTCAGTTCAGCACATTGTTTCTCGAACTGTCAAAGGAAAATAAAATAATCCTTGAGAGGTGGTATAGCAATGGACAATAGTCTGTCTTGTTTTGGGAGAGGTAATCTGGGGACTTGTTTTGGGAGATGTAGTCTGGGGAGTTGTTTTGGAAGAGGTAATCTGAGGACTTGTTTTGGGAGATGTAGTCTGGGGACTTGTTTGGGAGAGGAAGTCTGGGGACTTGTTTGGGAGAGGTAGTCTGGGGTTTGTTCTTGGGACTTGTTTGGGAGAGGTAGTCTGTGGTTTGATCTGGGGACTTGTTTTGGGAGAGGTTAAGCCTGGGGTTTGTTCTGTGGACTTGTTTGGAAGAGGTAGTCTGTGGTTTGATCTGGGGACTTGTTTTGGGAGAGGTAGCCTGGGGTTTGTTCTGTGGACTTGTTTGGAAGAGGTAGGCTGGGGTTTGTTCTGGGGACTTGTTTGGGAGAGGTAGTTTGGGGACTTGTTTTTAGGGACTTGTTTGGGAGAGGTAGTCTGGGGACTTGTTTTGACGACATTAACGAAAATTTTGATTAAATCTGAATTCATTGCTGATTCCTTAAGATTCGTCACTGGCCTTCGAGAGATGTTTTTAACAAGAACATGCTCTTGTATTTTGCATAATGTGATATAATGTTGTGAAGAAATATATGGATTTTGATACTTAAAAATGTTTGTTATACATGACTGCTTATTGTAAGCTAAAGAATAACGTAATTGATACATATCAAGTACCAGCTAAAGATTCAAAATGAAAGTTAAAACAAATATTTACGGGGGAAAGATGTATCGGGTTCAAATTAGTCTTCTCAATTCATACAAAATAAGATAAGCACATGGCTATAAGAGGTGCATCCAATTTGATCATTAATTTTTTATTTTTGAAAGTTTTTGTTTGTTTGTTTGGGGTGGGGTTAACGTCCTATTTACAGATAAGGTCATTCAAGGACGTGTATTTTGCAACTTTTCATAATGATATACGAATAACTTGGTTACCATATGTTCGACCTAAGACGATTAATTTTGTTATATATGTTCTAAGTATTGCCTCTAAATACACATAGGTCTGTTAGCAAACTCCAATCAGACTATCCTCAGGGATGTAGCTCGCGTAATCCTCCTCACGCCCCGACCCCCTGGGGCTAGCTGTCAGACACCAGATGATAATTCCCGATCCCCCTTTACACCTGTAAATCTGACGCCATCTTGTTTGGCTGAGAGGCAGTGGGGAACCATTCTTATCATGACGTGAGATCATTACGGGATCTGACAATGAGGCCCGAAGCCAGCCTACAACTGCTGTTTACATGAAAGAGAAATTCTCAGCCCGGGTAATAGATAGATATCTACGTGGCTAAGACAGACAGTGGAAGGGAAGCTCTTCGCTACAGTATTGGGTTACACTGACCGTGCCGTACACAACAGACGGTACATATTTAGGGGCAAGTGTGCCGTTCGTAGTGTAATACACGCGCACAGCAAATCGCTGTCTCAGCAGCTCGCTAGGTAAAAGCATTACCTCCTCAAACACGTACTGCATATAAATTATCATACGTGTTGATCGTTTCCTCATCCGTCCCGCACAAAAAGTAGTAATAAAACATAACTGACTTTTTCCATATTGCCGTCATTTCACCAATAAAATACATATTTGACGGTGTCAATTCAATTTTAAACACGTGTTTTACATTCGTTCCACCGTTTTGTTATTACCAATAAAACGTACTTTACACAACAATGACCCTTGCCTTACTTTAGGAGATTTTAACATGTTACCCATTATATTACATCGCCCAATTGTTTCACGATGGTATGATTGTGAACGAATTTTAATGGGACATCTGCTTTTTAATCAGTATTAAACTTCAAAAGAAGCCTTATCTGATAGTGTCTCTCCGCGTGTTTTAAGAGGGTGTAGAATACTTTGAGGACTCGTACTGGGGTGTTAAATAAGTCAATGCTTTCCCGGCTAGATAAAGAATAACTGATCATAAAATAGTTCAGGTTGTCTGTTTTACTACCTTCAGTTTGATTTAAAAAAACAAACAAAAACCAAAAAAACAAAACCGCGCAATCTTCTTTTGACAGATCAATTTAGGTAAGACTAGTTTGATTATTGACGGCGCCTATTGACGGGGCCTATTGACGGCGCCTATTGACGGGGCGTCCTGTTTACACTTAATTATTGTATGGGTGTCCGTTATAATACTCGTGTAAAGTCTCGGTTATTGAAACGTTTGAAATGTCTTGTTTCTGACAAGCGTTAGGATGACCTTCACTTATTCAACAAAACAGCGACAAGGTTTCATAAGTAACCAAAATGACGTCATACTTACTCTGATACGCATGTCCCTCTCGCTATCCACGGCATCCTCCAGCTCCCTGATCCGACTCTGAAATGAAGTTGTATACAGTGCAATATACATTCATGATAAAAGTCATCGAAATTTTACCACAAAATACCCAAAAGATAAATGAATAAACATAGAATTATATTAAGACCAGGGAAACGTTTAAGAACATACTATCACAACATTTTTTTTGTTCATAATATAGCGCGTAGATTTTAACAATTTCGTTTATAATCATCTTTGTCGGTAATGATCAATGATCTTTATTGAAAGAGATATGCAATTCGAATATTCAGAATATCAGTGTCAAAAATTAAGCGATCACATATTTATTTTGAATAGCTTATGACATTCACAGAAGAGCACAACACATTACAAAGCGAAATAAGTTAACGGCATGCGGGTTTTAAAAGGAAAAATGAAGTTTAATTTATGTATAAAAGTTCGGAACATTTCGATTCTACGGAGGGGAATTCTGGAGCGCTTTCTGGGTATTTGTTGTAGTTGGGTTTTTTTTGATAATATAGCACACATGGATTTATGGTTATCTGGAGTTCATTTCTTATAAAGTAGAACGGGAAGTACGGTTTATAAACAATTCAATCATCGATAGGGTGAAAAAACACCAAACTTCATTGCCAATACAAGGGGAGTCTTGGAAGGTATCGAGAGCTGTGTCAAGGTATATATGATTGGAGGTTTTCCTCAACGGAAGTCACTCTTCAAAGGGAAATCACTCTCAAAGAAAGATTCAGTCAGGTCATCCATTCTGTCGTATATCTTCTCCATAAATTCCTTCTTCCTTTGTCCATTTGTACAACGCCTCAATCCCACTGATGTAACCTGTTGTTTCTTTAATTCGAATCCTTGATGAGAATCAATCGGATTGTTTTTGTCATTATTATAAACATTTCACTTCAAATTTGGCAGTATTTCATACAAATTAGGAGATCTCTAGTCATTGAAACAGGAATTCTCAATTAATTTTAAACGCGACCATGTTCTTTTGTAATTTTTCACTGTCGTAAAGAAGAAATAGCTTGCAGGAAGTGACGTCAGGACATGCTTGGAGTGGGCGGAAGTGCACTCGCAACCTCATTGATGTACCTGAATATACATACACTACCTGAAATCGTTGTTCCTCTGCATGAAACAGGTCTTGTTCATGTTTTAATACGCGAGATGACCTCTCTACATTGACATTAGAAGATGACTGTGCAGCAGTTGATGAAGAGCTGATAATGGTACGTTTCACTTGGCTTGAACTTGTTCTGAGTTGACTCGAACTCGAGGCAATGGCACCTGATTGTATCTGACTCGTACTCGCTCGTCTGGAAATAGTCCCCGTGTTCTAACAAACCAAAGTTTGTAGTCTGTTATAAAAAGGTACCCGAATTTGAATGAGGGAGGTTGGCAAACAGGAAGGGGCGGGGCTTCGTTAACGGGGTGCTGTAATTCTCAGATTTTTTTATTTATTTTTTTATTTGGAACAGATAGTACTTACTTAAATGATGAAATGACTCATGAAGATGACACATGCAAACAATGAAGTAGTATGTATGTGTTATTACATTGAAATCCTGGTTATTATCGAACAAACGAATCGATTTAAATTGAAGTAAATATGTTACTGCACTCCTGGTATCCTGAAGGTGACGGTGGTTTTACACGCGTACACACAGACGTTAGGAGATACATCTCTCCCACGGGCCACTGGACGCTTATCTAACCAATATAAAACTAATTCAACCAGATGTTTACCATAATTCTGAACTCTCTGAAGTTTCATATTGTTGAAAGATGTTCGTCAGAATGTATTATGCATGCAATTGCTCATCATATAAACCACTTATTTGTATTTACATATCATTGGTGAAAAATAGACAGGCGTTTTATACTCGTGGCCAATAATGGGTTATAAAATATCAATTTTTGTTTTATAGCAAGTTGTAAAAAAGAAACGAAATATGTATTTCATTATCAACAACCAGGATTTCAATTTAATATTTATTAACCACATCATCATAGCTAGAACACAGTATGTGACGTTATAAGTTTATATTATGTAAGCATGTTACGTCGAATAAGAATAATAATTAAAAAACATAAAACCGCACAAATAGACAGAGAAGTACTGCATCAGCATGTACCAGTGTGGTTTAATATTGATCATATCGTGATTAAAAAAGATGAACTTCTTTTTAAAGTCTGTAAAAGGTTTATAATTTTATTTCCTCTGGGTCTATTTATAAAATATGATTGCTTTAATACTTATCTAGAATATGTAGTCATGGCTTCAATGAAAAAAATCTAAGTTATCTTCTGCAGTTTAGTTTGTGTTTTATTATAGACCCAAGAAATATTTGCCTGGAGAAATTCGCCTACTCATGATAAAAATCTGAAGTATTTTGGCTAGATTTCAATGGCAGTCCGTGGCAAGCTGTATACACAAACGCCGGTTATTTTTGGCTCGTGTAATGCAATCCCTATCTCTATGGCTCTTCAACCATCGTGCAATGCCCAAAAGAGGAAAGTAGCCATCTTCCGTCGGTGGCCGGAAACGCCCGACACTTCCCGAAGTTGATTCGACAGTTTCTGTATACTTTCGCTGATTTGACCTTAAGGGACATTCATGTATTTCCAAATGCTTTATTATTCGATTGATACAATTATATATAAAGTCAATCTATTTTAAAGACTTCTACATCCTTACTAAATGTTTTGACTATTTTTGTCGAAAAAGTAACATGCAGACGATATATTTACGTCAGGGAAGGGATGAGTATGAACATTCCTGAAATTTCTGTACCAATTCACGTGCGCTACTGGTGAGAGATAACCGACAGACGCCCAGTGATCGTTGCTATACCCTTTACCCATTAAACCCCAAGCCTTATCAGATTATTGACTTGCAGCATCGTATTCACAAACATCGCTTCCAAAACTGTTATCCCGCTGTGGGGCTCGCGTGTTTCTGAGATAACGGTTGTACGTTATACCATACCAAATGTAACAGGTTTCACTACCAACCCTCTACTATGTCTGATATACGGTACTTAGCTATCAGTACTTCCTGACAGTACTAAATTTAAGTTATATAACTAATATCTAACTTATATAGACATGTACATAACTCGAACGCAATATTGAAATAAGTTATCATATTTTGAATTATTTATATGTATTAAAGGTATTTTAAATAAGTGAGTATCACTTCCTGTTTTTATTTACTTCCGAGTCACTACTGAAAGTGGCGGTTAGTTTCTCCACAATGCAGACTTAATACAAAGGGCAAATCGTATCTATCCTCAAAGTGTTAATCCAACAGGTGACCAGGGAGCCGCACTATTTAACTTAGCCAGGTCTTTTCACAATAAAGGCAGCAACATTCACTTTAATCCAGTCTATAGCTCCAGCCACGGAACAGCAACATTGATAGCACAATAGCAAATGCAAGCACACCACTTGGCAACATAGCTTGACAACTTGTTAATCCAGTCCGGCAAACACAAACGTTGTCCACAGTTTGAAGTTAAGCCACAGTTAAAGCTAGGGTATACATTTTAGAAAAACTTTCCATCTTATTACAACATTAGATAGTATGGGAGTATAAAATTCATAAGATTGAACAATTATTAATTTGAAATTAGATTAAAATTATGAATCAATTGGATGTTTTTCATCAGTTGTGATCTAAAAATAGCACAGGCGTTTTATCCAAACATCGCACACAGAAAGCAACAGAGGAAAACACGTATGTTATAGTTTGATATCAACATTGAAGAGGGAAAGGGATTTCACACCAAAAACTCACCTCGAATCGGTTCTGTGTGGTGGGCGATGTGCCTCGGTATACCTGGTAGGTTCGCTTCACGTGCACAACCTTGTTAATATCCGAATCAAAATCACCCATTTTGTTAGTTCAGGAATACAGCAAACCACAAAAGAAAGAAAAATGAAATCTACAGGAAATCACGAAATGGAGCTGAAAGTGAAACTACTTTTAATCCACTGCTCGGCACTGAGTGGTGAGTTTGTACACTAACGGCAGAGTGACTAAAACGCCCGAACGAATGCTTTAAATACTAGCCCTTGTAATGTTTTATACTGCTCGCGCATCCGCTAGGGGGCGCCGTGGTTCAGTCAGTAGCAGAAGACACCGCCAGGGAGTAACCCGATATCCCTACGAGTCAAAGAAGGCATGATTAGTTAGTAAGACATTGGCTTAGCGAGGGTATCCCCCAATACTTCATACGTCACAAATGTGATGTCACAGATCCCGCGCATCCCCCTCCACACATCACGGATAATTTATTTGCGCGTCCTTAGCTATAGAGAACGGGAAGTGTTAGCGATTGTGAAGAAAATAATAAGACACTTCCCCATTGGTACTTGGTGTTTACACCTTACGCCAAATATGGCGACCAGGAACAGGACTCAGTGTACAGTGGTGAATGTCGGGGTTTGAGAGTGATGGATGAACCGTGAATATAACAAAGAAGATAGAGGGAGGAGAGAACAGACAAATAGTATTACTATCGGCTGGTTGATGACGTGTAATTGTTAGCGCTAGGTGATATTGTGCCGAGCTGGCTTTCATAAACCGGACTTCATCTTGGCAGAGTATTTCTCGTGCATAAGTTCGTGTTGGCGGCATGCAAAACCAAATATGTCGGGATGAAAAGTGACGCTATAGCGTATGTCGCTCTCTTACATTCTACTTCCGCATTGTTGGGTATTATAATATAGAGTGGAATCCAGACTGATAATTCAATACCTGTAATGAGTCTGACATGTCTAGTGGAAAACAAATAAATAAATATGTGTAACGTCATTGACGATCATTATAAGGGGAATGTATTGAATGTTTATCTAAGGTTTGTGTATAGGAAGTGTGAAAATAGGTTACAATAGATACAGGGGACAGAATCACATATGTGTTACTATAAATACAGGGGAAAGTTCACACGTGTTACTTTATATAAAGGGGACAGGATCATAGGTGTGTTACTATAGACAGAGGCGACACATTCTCACGTGTGTTACTATAGACAGAGATGGCAGGTTCACACGTGTGTTACTATAGACAGAGGTGGCAGGTTCAAACGTGTTACTATATAAAGAGGGGACAGGTTCAAACGTGTGTTACTATATAAAGAGGGGACAGGTTCACACGTGTGTTACTATAGACAGAGGTGGCAGGTTCACACGTGTGTTACTATAGACAGAGGTGGCAGGTTCAAACGTGTGATACTATAGACAGAGGTGGCAGGTTCACACGTGTGATACTATAGAAACAGGGGACAGGTTCAAACGTGTGTTACTATATAAAGAGGGGACAGGTTCAAATGTGTGTTACTATATAAAGAGGGGACAGGTTCAAACGTGTGTAACTATATAAAGAGGGGACAGGTTCGCACGTATGTTACTATAGATAGAGAGTACAGGTTCAAACGTGCGTTACTATATGAAGAGGGGACGGGCTCACACATGTGTTACTATATAAAGAGGGTACAGGTTCGCACATGTGTTACTATAGATAGAGAATACAGGTTCAAACGTGCGTTACTATATGAAGAGGGGACGGGCTCACACGTGTGTTACTATATAAAGAGGGGACATGTTTACACGTGTGTACTAAAGACAGATGAGGGGCAGGTTCGCACGTGTGTTACTATAGATAGAAAGTACAGGTTCACACGTGTGTTACTATAGACAGAGAGTACAGGTTCACACGTGTGTTACTATAGATAGAGAGTACATGTTTACACGTGTGTTACTAAAGGAAAAGGGGACAGGTTCACACATGTGTTACTATAGATAGAGGGGACATGTTCACACGTGTGTTACTATATACGGAGTGGAAAGGTTTACACCTGTGTAACTATAGATATAGTGGACATGTACACACGTGTGTTACTATAGACAGAGGGTACAGGTTCACACGTGTGTTACTATGGATAGAGAGTACAGGTTCACACGTGTGATACTATAGATAGAGAGTACAGGTTCTCACGTGTGTTACTATAGATAGAGGGGATAGGTTCACACGTGTGTTACTATAGATGGAGAGTACAGGTTCACACGTGTGAACTATAAATAGAAAGGACAGGTTCACACGTATGTTACAATAGATAGAGAGTACAGGTTCACACGTATGTAATATAGGTAAAGGCGACAGGTTCACACGTGTGTTACTATAGACAGAGGGGATAGGTTCAAGGTGGCAGGTTCACACGTGTGTTACTATAGACAGAGGGGATAGTTTCACACGTGTGTTACTATAAACGTGCGTTACTATATGAAGAGGGGACGGGCTCACACGTGTGTTACTATATAAAGAGGGGACATGTTTACACGTGTGTACTAAAGACAGATGAGGGGCAGGTTCGCACGGGTGTTACTATAGATAGAAAGAACAGGTTCACACGTGTGTTACTAAAGAAAGAGAGTACATGTTCACACGTGCGTTAATATAGGAAGAGGTGACTGGTTCACAGGTTTGTTAATATAGAAAGAGGTGACAGGTTTACACTTGTTTTACTATAGATAGAGAGTACAGGTTCTCACGTGTGTTACTATAGATAGAGAGTATATGTTTACACGTGTGTTACTATATACGGAGAGGAAAAGTTTACACCTGTGTAACTATATAAAGAGGGTACAGGTTCGCACGTGTGTTACTATAGATAGAGAGTACATGTTTACACGTGTGTTACTAAAGGAAGAGGGGACAGGATCACACGTGTGTTACTATAGATAGAGCGTACATGTTTACACGTGTGTTACTAAAGGAAGAGGGGACAGGATCACACGTGTGTTACTATAGATAGAGAGTACATGTTTACACGTGTCTTACTATATACGGAGTGGAAAAGTTTAAACCTGTGTAACTATAGATATAGTGGACATGTACACACGTGTGTTACTATAGACAGAGGTGGCAGGTTCACACGGGTGTTACTATAGATAGAGAGTACAGGATCACACGTGTGTTACTATAGATAGAGAGTACATGTTTACACGTGTGTTACTAAAGGAAGAGGGGACAGGCTCTCACGTGTGTTACTATAGATAGAGAGTACATGTTTACACGTGTGTTACTATATACGGAGTGGAAAAGTTTACACCTGTGTAACTATAGATATAGTGGACAGGTTCACACGTGTGTTACTATAGACAGAGGGGACAGGTTCACACGTGTGTTACTATAGACAGAGGGGATAGGTTCACACGTGTGTTACTATAGACAGAGGGGATAGTTTCACACGTGTGTTACTATAGATAGAGGGGACAGGTTCACACGTGTGTTACTAAAGATAGAGATGATAGTTACACATTTGTGGTACTTAAGAAAGAGGGGACATGTTCACACGTATTCTACTATAGATATTAGGAACAGGTGCACACCTCGTATTACTATTGATACATGAAACATATTCATACGTTTGTTACTATTTTTAGAAGATAGAGGTCGACATTTGTGTTACTTTAGATACGTGAGAAAGGTTTACATGCTTGTTACTATAGATACAGGAGACAGGTTCACACAAGAGTTACTTAAAATACAGGGGACATGTTCACACGTGTGTTACTATAGATAGAGGGGACATGTTCACACGTGTGTTACTATAGATAGAGGGGACATGTTCACACGTGTGTTACTTAAGGTAGCGGGATAGGTTTACACGTGTTTTACCTAATATAGAGGTGACAGGTAAACAGGTTTTTATCTAATATAGAGGTGACAGGTAAACAGGTTTTTACCTAATATAGAGGTGACAGGTAAACAGGTTTTTACCTAATATAGAGGTGACAGGTAAACAGGTTTTTACCTAATATAGAGGTGACAGGTAAACAGGTTTTTACCTAATATAGAGGTGACAGGTAAACAGGTTTTTACCTAATATAGAGGTGACAGGTAAACAGGTTTTTACCTAATATAGAGGTGACAGGTAAACAGGTTTTTACCTAATATAGAGGTGACAGGTAAACAGGTTTTTACCTAATATA
>NW_018404407.1:75230-124747 GCF_002113885.1 Mizuhopecten yessoensis
GACAGATTCACACGTGTGTTACTAAGATACAAGTGACAGATTCACACGGGTGTTACTAAGGTACAGGAGACATATTCCTGCGTATAGTTACTAAGATAGGGGGGACCGATTCACACGTGTGTTACTTAAGATACAGAGGACAGATTCACACGTGTGTTACTAAGATACAAGTGACAGATTCACACGTGTGTTACTAAGATACAAGTGACAGATTCACACGGGTGTTACTAAGGTACAGGAGACATATTCCTGCGTATAGTTACTAAGATAGGGGGGACCGATTCACACGTGTGTTACTTAAGATACAGAGGACAGATTCAGACGTGTGTTATTATTTATACATGAGACAAATAAACACGTGTTTTACTATAGATACACGCGTGTTATTATAGATGGTCGTACGTGTTTTACTTTTTAGATACGGGGGGCGGGGGGGGGGGGGGGAATGTCCACGCGTGTGTTAATATAAGTATTAGGGACGTATCAATAGAGGAGACGAGATAATTTAACTATGATAAACAGTGGCCACTCAGCTATTCCACAATCGTTTACAAAATAGCCGACTGAAAAAGGAGACGTCAGGCCGCGTAGTAATTGTATCACTTATCAATGTAAAAAATACTAAACTCTTTGTTTTATTTCGAAATACTTCAATTTAATCAGTTCTGAGTGTTTTTAAACCTAACCACGCTTAAGATTATATATTAAAGAAAAGATTTACGGTATAAGATAATTAATATACGTCGCGGATGAATATCAGTTATTGAGGTCAAGAAGGCAAAGGGCGCAAAATTTTACACCATCACGTCCATAATTCAGGATTTTAACCCAACAAAGTGACAATATCTACAAAAGCGTCTGTTGACCTTTGTCGTTAGCCTTTGTTTCAACAAAGTAATTATTGTGGCAAGAACTGCATTTCGCCTACCCTAGTGTAATTACGGCATATCTGGCTCCCGTGTCGCTGATGTTGTGAGGAATGGTATGAATTTGCACCGGCCCACCCTGTACTTAGAGAACATCGGTTTGTGTACTGGTCGAGATAATTACGATCATCTCAGTCGCTATCTGTCATGGTGTCAGAGAGAGTTCTCCAACCCACGTATGATAAGCTACCTTCTTCTCCAAGAATCCATGTACAAATGTATATGCAGACAGACATGCAGATATTTTTTGTAATACGGCTGTGTCTTTCGCTTCGGTCATATGGAGAAATTACTCCATTATGACATTTAACGAATGAATTGTCAAGGAAAGAGGAAATAAAACCGGAGGTTATCATGCAGCATATTCCATAATAGTACAGGATTATCTCCCATGACTAACGGTACGGTACCGGAAGTGGAATGTGTTCACATTAATCATCTGTATATGAACTAGGGGAGAAATGTCTGACCAAGCATTCGTGATGTAGACGGAAACATATCAGCACTCGTTGGAAATGCCTGCCAGAATTCAGTCATCCTGTTTCCATCTTAACGTACATCGTAGTAAGAGCGATCTTTGGTTAACTACTGTCGGGTTGACTATGCCTATTAAACTGTATCCGAAGATACCCGTGCACGTTTGACCTACAGGTACTAAAAACGTATGGTTTTCGATAGATAATCACGATAATTATCCTTTAGGTCAAGAGGACAAGATCACGTGTCCGGTAGGACTGTTTTGTCACGAGTTAGACATTTCGTCAGCTGTGTAGGTTTGACAACAGTATTTGTTGTATTCATGCTCATAAAATTATCTTTTTAAAGAAGGACTCACAGTTTTGATATCAAGAAAACATTAAAACATCGACCACAGATAGGCTAACTTGAAGTTTAGGAAAACGTGTAAGCTTCACAACTACCTGAAATAGTTGGTAAATATTTACCCAGCAGGCACTCTTCTATTCGCTCCTAGTTTGATAAAAAAAAAAAAGCATCCACGTGATCGAAATTATAACAGGCTCATTTTTTCTGCGTATGAATTCAAAGTTCTAGGGACAGGGACAACATTCTAGTGTAACTCGGACATGGCCTCCGTGTAAAGTGCGTCTAACCCTGTGACCCATATTTCGGGCAGACGATCTAGACGCGGTACTGTAACGACGGTACGTAATCCCGCGCCTGCATATATGTGTAATATCCGTCGTTTAGCAGTTCTAACGTATACCAGGTGAGAGACATGCCTCTATAGTTACATGCACGTGTCCATCCAAGTCAATTATCCTTCCTTTATTTACAATGAAATCACATCGTACACGTGTGCATAGTGATACTCATACATCTGTGTATATAAATACAAAACGTAAAATATCGTTAGGCCGGAGGTCCTGGTTTCCGGTAAAAGCATATAATTAAAAACACAGATTATATATCAAATGTTAAAAAATTGTTGGTTTTTTTTTAGGGGGTGGGGTGTGTGTGTGTGTGGTGTGTGTGTGTGTGTGTGTGTGTGTGTGTGTGTATTGTCCCCGCAGCAGCCATGGTTACATGAGGACGGGTGCCTACGGAGACACTGGCGGAAAAAAGGTGATTTTTGTGGAAAAAAAAGGAGATTGGGAAGAAAGGAAACGAAAAAAGCAGGTGTTGCAAAAGGGGGAAGCAGATATGTTTGTCGTCTATGAGAAGAACATGAAGAATTTAAATAAGACATACTGTAAACATGAAAGTATCTAAACATGGCTAATTATAAAACTGAAAACGCTAAAAGCTGTTTTATATTTAATATTTGACCGAGGGAAAAAGACTCCCCATACGCCTACTGTATCATGTACCGTGTATCACATATAATGTATCGTATATCGCATATAATATGCCGTGTACTCGTGCATCACATTAAATGTAACGTGTATCACATATAATGTCTCGTGTATAATATATATTATGCACAGTGCTTTGTGTTCACATACATAATGTATCGTGTATCACAAATAATGTATGGCGTATCATAATATAATGTACAGTGCATTGTGCTTCACATATATAATGTATTGTGTATCACATCTTATGTATTGTATATGGTGTATCACATTAAAGATACCGTGTATCACATACACTATACCGTGTATTGTGAATCACATCTTATGTATTGTATATCGTGTATCACATTAAAGATACCGTGTATCACATATGATGTTCCGTGTATCGTGTATCACATCTTATGTATTGTATATCGTGTATCACATTAAATATACCGTGTATCACGTATGATGTACCGTGTATCGTGTATTGTATAAGTTACTTGTAGTATGTACTAAACATTGTTTATCGTGTTTCGTAAATAGTGTATCATTTACAGTGTATAGTGCATCACAGACTGTTGTACGTTTATTATAATCTGGAAATAAGGAAGATGATTAACGAAAAGTAGACGACAAGGGCAGATAATCCATCATAATCTGTTACCAAATTTATTTTAGATTTCTCCTAGAATTAATTGGATCAGTCAGGGAAACTAAATAAGAACTATTAACCTCAGAACTAGAGAGTTCTAAATGTGACATCATAGATTCTGGGTTCAATCATGCGCAATACAGGGTGCCGTATTGAGGTGATTCTTAATGTAATGTCCACAATAGCATGGCTGACCAGTCCAGTATCGGGACACTGACCAGCATGACCCCCACAGCTAATGGAAACCTGGTTCTAATCAACATGTGTACGGTGTAAATAGATGTGATGACATGATGCTACAGAGAAGCTTGCAGACTGCTGGCTTCCGATAGTTTGGTCAATAATGATTAAGCCAAGAAAACACAGGCAATGTATTGTTCGTTTGTTGGACACACTTCAAGAAGATGAGTATTGTCATGTATAGACATGTGGCCTGTTCGTTTATGCGGAACAAGCCGGGTATAATCGGACTTTGCAAGGCTTTATCAAAGCTCGCCTAAAAGCAGCATCAGATTACTGGGTCCGACATTATTTCATAAACGAATAACTCTGGTCCAACCGGTTCAACCGTTTGGATCGCGATAAACGAAAGCGGCCCTGCTGTATATACGTATACATCATGCGACTAATGTGAGGCCCCTGTGGAATCGGAGATTATCTGTGTCTTCGGTTTACGGGACATTGAAGACACGTAAACTGGTCTGCTGTCCCCGTTGTTACACTGAGGAGATATATCTGGTCTACCGGTTCCTTTCGGCGGTGTCTGTGCACCCGTGTTCATATAAGTTTACATTCATTAAAAAATGTCATTAAATGATTTTGCGTATTAACTGACGTATTAACTGACATTGGTTCCACGATAAATAAAATAAATAACAAGAGTACCGCGTGGCGGAACAACATACGCCCGTTGAATGCCATATAGTGTTCTATACTTTCTTACATTGAAATAAGATCTATCTGCCTCATTCTAAGAGTGGTTAGCTAACATGCTTTAAAAAATGAAGGAGAAAATCCCCGGACAAAAAATCAAATACTGAAATGAACAAAGGGCAACAACTTTTGGAAAAATTGTCGAATCAAAATTCTTTTAAGGGAGACACAACTTCATATCATGATTATAATGTAAACAAAGTTTCAAAGAAATACCTCGAAAAATGTAGGAGATCTCCGGGCAAAAAATCAATTACTGAAATGAACAAAGGGCAATTCCTTTTGGAACAATTGTCGAATCAAAATTCTTTTAAGGGAGACACAACTTCATATCATGATTATAATGTATACCAAATTTGAAAGAGATCGGTAGAAAAATGTAGGAGGAGATTGCCGGACAAACAAAAGTTTACGCCGGTCGGACGGACAACCCCATACCATAATACTTCCGTCAAATTTGGCGAGCGTATAAAAACAGATAAATAAATACCGTCCACAGAACGGTACCAGGAGCAGGTCCTTGATCGACGGAGTTTTGCTGCTACGTCACATAAGCCGCCGACTCAGTCGGCGGCGCGTGGTGCTCTATTACAGCTGGTAGGTACATGTACTGATATACGTAATAAGCGTGACAGAGATAGATAATGATATTGTCCAGGATTTGAGCGCCGCGTGAAGTACATGTGCCTTTGTAAGGTCCTACAATCACCTAATTAAAGCTGGCTACTGCTTCAGAAACGTCCATTTACTCAAGAAATTCCCGAAGTTGTTACCATTGTAAAGCATCGCCGGACTCAAGAAAATTTATACCCGTTAAAGAATTTCCTTCGGTAACATTCATGACACTGAGCCCATTATCAATTACTGTTAAAAGTCGGGCGAAAGCTGAGTTTCAAATCTTTTGGCATAAAGAATGTTAAAGTCAAGCTCGGCCATATCAAGCGCCTTCGCTAAATACACTGTACCTGTCTATCGTCCATACGAAGATTCAATTGTTTACAATTTCAATTTTCAATTCAATTTATTACCAAATGCACATTGCATATAGGCGAACAGAAATATACATATAGATAAATACTTAACAAACATCTTGTACAATGGCGGAGAACATATGCAATAGATTCAATTCCATACATAATATTTACAAATTATGAAATTGGCATAAGTTTGGGAAAACTTTAAGGTTTTCCTAAGGTAACTTAGCGGACTCTTATGAAGCATAATTTAGTTGCATAATTTAGTCGTTTAGGAAATAATACAAATAAAACCTTAATCTAACCAAATTTCTAGGAAACTTCAAAGTCAATCATACAACCTCAACATGAAGGTAGAACGAGTACTATATATTATATAATGAAATGAGATTATAACTTATTGTGAAATAAAAGACATAGATCCCAATCGCATTATACAGTAACAAAACGTTTATAGCAAGAATTTGATACAGCTTATATTTCATAATATACGACTTCTCTTAACAGTTGCCTGAATCAAGTACTTCTTTAAATTTCTAATAAGTTTAAAAAATTTGCTAGACAGTAGCTCTATTAATTTAAACACAGAAGGACGAATACGATAATATGGCTTGATATACGATACTCTTAATTCTAAAAACACAGGACACATACGAATGAAATGAAACTCATCCTTGACATCTCCAAGGTCACATAAAGTACACAATCTCTGGTTTCGAGGCACTGCATTATATCTACTTCTCTCTATATTAAGGTTATGTGCTTGCAATCTATATTTCGCAAGAATACATTTATTTTTTCTAAATAGCGCTTTTGTAAAATACCATTGTAGATTCAAACGGTCAACAATGTGTTTATACAACAAACATTTTGAAGATGTCTCGAATATGTTTCTCATTTCCTGAATAAAAGAATCCTTTATGCGTTGTATATATAATAATAAAAAAGATTTCTCATTTGGTACACATTGTACCAACCACACATCTCCAAAACCCAACGTACACAAATCACGTCTCAGATGATAAACCCAATTTGCTTTACAATTTGGTTCCCTGTTATAAAGCTCTAAAAGTTCATCGTAACAGGCCCTCAAAATACAGTTATTAGTCTTTAATATTTGTAGCCAGTACTTTACAATAGCAATCCTACGCTGTATATGCAAAGGGTAACGACCAAGTTCAAAATACACCATGGCATTAGTTACTGTTTTCCTGACACCCAATACGGTTTTCAAAAATAATAAATGTATATTTTCAATCTGCGTTGCATGACTATAACCCCATACTTCACACCCGTAATTTACAATACATGATATATAAGTATCAAATAAAGATAACTTGGTCTTTTCATTCAACAAAAATCTTTTCGCTTTCCGATTAAGACGAAAATAAGCTTTCCTTCCTTGTACAGCAATTATATTCAATGCAATGGTAAATTTACCATTATAATTAAAAACCTAAATAGCAAAATTGATCTACCACTTCTATAGCTTTACCATCAAAAATCCACTGCTCGTTTGGATACAATCGTTTACTTTTCCTAAAAACAACTATTTTTGTTTTGTCTACATTTACAGATAAATTCCAACGTCGAGAATAAGTGATTAAAAAATCCAACATATTTTGTAGGTCAACTACATCCTCAGAAAAAAATACCGTGTCATCGGCATACATAATTAAAAACAAATTAAGTAATTGCAAGTGATGACTTTGGCAATTTGACTTAATCAATTCGGATTCCATGTCGTTGACAAATAAAGAAAACATAAGGGAAATCAAGAGTATGGGTTTTGGTCAGTTTGTAAACGCAGTTATTTAACATCAAGTCTGAATCTGTATTACTATTTTCTTAAATAGTATTGATACTGGGAGACGAGTACTGATTAAATCTCAAGTGATAATATAGAATAGAATAAAATAAGAATTAAACAATAAAATAATCCTATTCGATATCTCTCATAAAACAACACAGGCTACTTAAGTCCGTTCATTAGTCGCCCTACACGATCAAAGTGAGTTGATCACTTTATCCTAAGTCTACTGTTCTCGCTGTAAAACCGTAAAGTTTGCCGGATCTTTATGTTTTGTGATCTGATACCTTGTACCGTTTTTATATGATAGAGACATCTGAACGCCAACGATGCTCAACTTAAAAGTTAAAAGTTGAAATTTATCTCGAAATGTATATGTGATCTTTATATTTCCGATCTACACAAATGAACAAAGGATGGAATTCGCAAACAAGTAATAAATAAAACAAAAGTTACTTATCAATTTCTCTTCACTTTTGTTGAATAAGCAAATATTGCATGTTTTCCAAACATTGGCCGAGAGCTGATTCCAAACACGGATGTAACAGGTTTATGCTGAGGAGTACAGTACTGCTTCGTGAAGGTCCTGCTGCTCAGGCTCGTTAGCTTAACCTCTCCGTCATTTCACATTTTGAAGTACGAATGTTTCAAAGTTTTTCCTTTTTCCATATGATTATCTTGAATTTATGTTCAATTTATACATTTGAATTTGTAAAAAGTTGCTACTTTATTTTACTTATTACAGTTTTAAAGAATATCGCATTGACTACTATTTAAGCTAACCAGGCTTTCGACAGCTAGGCCTTGTGCTTATTTCTCAAAGATTGATTTTCATATTGAGTTATAAAGCGAAAACCTGAAAACAAATAGTTTGCGAAGCATTTAGAGATTCACAAATATTTCTGTTTCTTGTGTTCAAATCCACGTTTCGGATACCAACACGGGTCGTTTCATTGTCGAATTTTGTCTCTTTTATTCCTTTGTAAATATATTATATGAACGTTTTCCATTAAATTATATCCAATCTAACTATACTTTGAACAACCCGACCAATTGGTTGTTATTGGTTGCTAAATGCTTTAAGTTAAACAAGAAGCACATTTAAACTTACAGCTATGTACCGCGACATGGATTTGTATATACACTGTACACACACAACGTAAACAACGATAGGATTGTCTGATTCGAACTTTGAACTGATGGGTTTTGTCGAATTGCAGCCGGTGCAGTAAGAAACCAGCTGTTCACAGCATGACAAGCTTAACACGTTTACCCGATATTGTTAGGTTCCGAGATATTTCGTTAAATATCAAATAAATGCCGTACGAAACAGTGATTTACATCCAAGTGTTACTTATCAGGGTAAGCTTCAGAAAGAAATTAATTGATACTAGTTCATACTGAATAATACCAATAAATATTCTTTTTAAACGAATTATATTAGATTTTATTTTTTTGCCGACATTAAGCTTACAGATATCGGTAAAGTCTCTCAGAGGAAAGAGCTGTACCAGACGTATTATAAGAACGAGAAAAAATCATATTTTAAAACCAAATTATCACAAGAATCAGCCAGTATCATTTAACTGTCATTGGCCGTTTTAATAACTAAGTATACGATTTTCTTATACATTTCCACGAGGGGAAAAAACACGTAGATGCCATGAAGCTGTTTGTCGGAGTTATCTACGTATCATGTTCCGAACCAGTTAATCCAAGATTAATTGTTAATGTCGGGTGCATTTAGTTTTACTTCAAAAGTGTAAAATGTAGAGATGTATTTATATTTATACCAATTCGGTTCAACTGGAGTAATTTTAAAGCAGAAGTAGAAAAGAGAAATCATTTTTGAGATATCTGAATTGACAAATTAAGTTGACAGAGCTTAGACAAACTAGAGTCGTACCCGAAGAAATAATTCACTGGCATTGCTTCAACATAACATCTAGAATTGAACGTCCGAGGAAGATTACTATGAGTGGGAGTTCTGTATGTGGTCCAATTTCGGGAGCATAATTAGTCGGCGTATGATATTTACGTAAAGGAATGTTATCTCCAAAGACTGCTTCGTGTTCTTATCTTTAAGGTAATTCTTCTGTAATTACAGTAGAGGGTGTTACGTCACTCTGGAGGGATATATCCCCCTCCCCCGCCACCCAGGATGAGGAGACATACAAATTATCACGGTCTGTCCATGCTTTGTTCGTCCGTCTGTACGATATTTTGTGCAAGCATGTCGGCAAGTTACACGAACAAGTGATGTCGGTAAATTACACAAACAAGTGATGTCGGTAAATTACACAAACAAGTAATGTCGGTAAATTACACAAACAAGTTATGTCGGTAAATTACACAAACAAGTAATGTCGGTAAAGTACACAAACAAGTGGTGTCGGTAAATTACACGAACAAGTAATGTCGGTAAAGTACACAAACAAGTGGTGTCGGTAAATTACACAAACAAGTAATGTCGGTAAAGTACACAAACAAATAATGTCGGCAAATTACACAACCAAGTGATGTCTGTAAATTACACGAACAAGTAATGTCGGTAAATTACACAAACAAGTGAGGTCGGTAAATTACACAAACAAGTTATGTCGATAAATTACTCAAACAAGGGATGTCGGTAAATTACACGAACAAGTGATGTCGGTAAATTACACGAACAAGTAATGTCGGTCAATTACACGAACAAGTAATGTCAGTAAATTACACGAACAAGTAATGTCGGTAAATTACACAAACAGGTGATGTCGGTAAATTACACAAACAAGTTATGTCGGTAAATTACACAAACAAGTAATGTCGGTAAATTACACAAACAAGTGAGGTCGGTAAATTACACAAACAAGTTATCTCGATAAATTACTCAAACAAGAGATGTCGGTAAATTACACGAACAAGTGGTGTCGGTAAATTACACGAACAAGTAATGTCGGTAAATTACACAAACAAGTAATGACGGTAAATTACACAAACAAGTAATGTCGGTAAAGTACACAAACAAGTAATGTCGGTAAATTACACAAACAAGTAATGTCGGTCAATTACACAAACAAGTAATGTCGGTAAAGTACACAAACCTTAATACCTGATTTCTTATTCCATTTGACCGTGATAAGAAAATCTTTAAAGAAATTAAACTATTATGATGATTTTACATAATATTGTTTTTTTACAAACTTTTGATATGTGTATAGATAAATAAAATTTGTATGATGTGCTATGACGTTTGAAAGAAATGCCATACAATAAAACAATGACAATGTTGTATCGTATATCTATCTATCACCTGTTCCCGATCATCCAACTGATACATATAGAGTTGATTTCAATTACTCACACGTTATAATAGAATCGAATGGACAAAAGATATATATTTTTGGGGATACTGTTAATCATTGTATTTTCGTGAGATATCAATATCCCACGTCAATTTGTGGGGACTTACGGGAACTTAAATCATGCAAGAATTTTAATTCTAAAATAATTTACAACCAATACGGAAAAGCGTTCTCTCAATCCTGAATTCAGGGGTAAAATCTACAAGCAAAGTTCAGGAAGTAAAGTACATTTTCATTTTTTTTTTTGATTTCCGTAAGTTTTACAACTTATAGGATTAACAAATAATTTCATATTAGTACAACAACAAATAATTTCATATTACATATTACTGGCACATTCATCACAAATCAGCAGCAACAACAACAACATCAGCGAGATCATTATTGTCATCACTTTCATCATCATCATCATCATCATCATCATCATCATCATCATCATCATCATCATTATCATCATCAGCAGCAGCAGCAGCAGCAGCATCATGAAATCACCATCATCATCATTATAACATCTATATCGTCATCATCATCATTATAACATCTATATCATCATCATCATAATCATCATTGCCTTATAAATCTACATCATCATCAAATACAACAACATTGAGTATTTACCATCTTAAACATGAAAGATTGTACGAACAAAATATGGATACGATTGAGTAATACAAAATTAGGTAAAACAAACTTATAAGTTAAACAATCCTTCGTTTGTTAGCTTCAATAATAAATTTACCTAGCAAATTCAGTTCCTTTACATTGTGTGTATTTACTAATTCGATAAGTTTGAATACAGATGGTTTTTGCCAGTAATAATGTTTAATATATTTTCTCCTTAGATCTAGATCACGTGGGCAGGTAAATAGAAAATGAAATTCATCTTCTATCTCTATTAGGTCACAGTTACTGCAATATCTATTATTCCTTGCAATATTCCTGTAGCTTCCCGTTTCTATTGCAAGATTGTGAGCTGACATACGTAATTTGGTAATTATAATTCAACGTTGTTTTGGTATAAACTTTGTTAAATAATATTGCAACATCAAGGTATCTACCATATATCTATAGGGATCACATTTACTTGAGATTGCCAACGAGTTAAATAAAGTTTGTTTTGCCTGATCATCTATGCGCTGTTTAATAATAAGTAGTAGACAGTAGCTGCCTGCCTTAACCATATATATCCGAACCCTAGTTCAAATAATTTATGCTTTATGAATAATAACCAATTTCGTTTCGAGGTTTCCCTCCAAGTTTCTTTCAATAAAAACTGATATGCTTCATTTAGAATACAATTTTCACAATTTAACAACTTAAACCAATATTTAAACATTCGAAGCATCTGATTATTTGCCAGAGGAGGTCGTCCAAGCTCAAAATATACCATAGCATTGCACGTAGATTTTTTAACACACAGTATATTTTTACAAAATTCCATATGAACCCTTTCTATTTCAACTCCTTTATAACTACCCCATATATTTCACAGCCATAATAAATTACACTACTCACATATGTGACAAAGAGGTGTAGCATAGTTTTGATGTTTAAATGAATGTGCTTACATTTAGATCGTCAGGCAAAAAGCGCTTTACGACCTTGCTCTGCTACATGTTTTACCATAAAACTGAATTTGTTATTAAATCTAAACAGAACCCCCAGATAACAGAATTGATCCACAATTGGAATTGTGTTGCCGTTGTATACCCAACTTTCTGATTCTCTAATGCTTCCACTATTTCTGAAAATCATAATTTTGGTTTTATCGGTATTAACTGTTAATTTCCACTTATTCGAACACTCACTTAGATTGTTCAAGAGGCTTTGTAAACCTTCGATTGACTCTGAAAATAAAACTAAATCATTTGAATATAGGAGAAGAAATAAACTCAATTCCCCAAAATCGTAATGGGATGCTCCATTTTCTATAAAACTATTTTCAAAATCATTTATAAACAAAGAAAAAATATCGGGGACAAAATTTCCCCTTGCTTCAATCCAACATTATGAGAAAAAAAATTCGAACATTTGCCATTAACTAAAACACAAGATTTAACTAATGAGTATAAAGACTTAATTGTAGACAAAAAATTACCTCGAACACCCAGCTTTGTTAACTTGCACCACAGGCTTACTCTATCTACGAAATCAAAAGCCTTACGAAAATCTACGAAACAACAATATAACCTCTTTTTTTCAGATAACGTTTTCGAAATTATAGTTTTCAAAGCAAAAATAGCATCCACAGTGCTTACCCCTGGACGGAATCCAAATTGTGCGTCCGTTAAAATATCATGTTTAGAACAAACGGCAATCAAACGTTTATTAAGTATAGATGTAAATAATTTGCACATACAACTAATTAGACTAATACCTCGAAAATTATTAGGATCTGTTAAAGCGCCCTTTTTATGCACAGGTACAATGATTGCTTCGGACCAGTCAACTGGAAAACATCCAGATTGTAAAATATTGTTAAATAATACATATAAAAAAGGTAACAACAACTGTTTACATTCAATAAAACATTAATTTAACAGACCATCTGGGCCATGCGATTTATTTCGTTTCAGACTATTGATCGCCGTTGTTATGTCTCTAAACGAAATCGGAGTATCTAACTCATCAAAAATTACATTATCATCATTCTCATTATTTATAATTTCGTTATGTCCAAAGTCAACTACAGAATTTGCTACATTTTTGAAATGCTCAAATAATTGGTCCATTGAAACTTTAGGTGGATTTGATTTTTTCTTTGCAAACTTTTTATAAAAATATCTAGTATTATGTTTCCACAAATACTCCATCATGTCACCCTCTACGCTAAAATATTGCTTCTTCAATTTAGATTCCAAAATATATTGTTTTTTCTTTGACATGAGCATTGCGTGATTTGTTGAGTTTGCATTACTATTAAATACCCTTAAGGCAGATAAATATTTTCTATGTAAACATTTAACTTCATCATTAAACCAAGGCTTGTTATCCCTAGTCTCTACAGTCAAACATCTAACATTTTCAACAAGGGTTTTCTTAGCACACTTATCATGTACAGTTTTTCACAGTTGGGAACAAAAAAAAGGCAATAACATAAAGTCTATCACACTCATCCCATTCGATCCACAGAAAGTAAAATAATTTGATGATCCATCTTTATCTCTACCATTTCTGATTCGCAGACCAGAAGATATATATAGCTTAATTAATCTAGCACCAGTCATTCGTACCAGGATCTGGGATTACCTTATTAGGTAAATTGTCATCAACATCATCAACCAAGTAGTTGAAAATAGATTAAATGTAGTTTCTGACACTCTCATGAATGGTATCGTAAGTTATAAAATTATTAGCTGTGTGTGTTCGAGCATAAAGTCACCTATAATCATCACATTCTTAGATTCAGAGTATTCTAATAAGATTGTCTCAAACTCATGAAAAATGTCACAGTTGTAATGTACATAGTATTGCAAGGAGCTCGGAGGTACATACGTAAAGATAACAGTAATGTCTTTATTCTGGTCAAGTAGACATTTATCAATAGTCACGGGTATTATGGTATCAAAAAGAGAATGTCCAACAGACACACAGTTATAAACATATAAAGTGGTCTGCGGTATAAACCTCCGTTGGATGTCAACGTTTATGTGAAATCTCTACACAGTGAAAAGCAATGCTCGTGTTACACTGGTAATTGTTGGGATATCGAAAAATGTGCAATATTTATCATACAGCCGAATATTTAGTTAAGTGTTTGAGAACAGACATCAATTTATTTATATATTCCAACCAAAGCTAAACGCTATTTACACAATTCGGAATACGATTCATAAGTTTGGTATGAATACTATTAATAAATGCTTAGTTTGTTTTGAACATAAACAGGAATTGAAAACTTATTTTGAGATTTCGAAAACGACTGTTTCCTTTGTCTAGCAAAGAGTATAAACTCTACTGTTTGCTTGTCAAAGGAAACAGACGTTATCGAAAGCTCGCAATATAAGGGTTCAATTCCTGTTTGTCTTCGAAACAAACTAAGCATTTAATTTTTACACAATATTTATATCTATAGATGGATTAATGGACAGACTGGATTTTTATCTGTCAGTCTATCCGTGATGTGGTATTCACGATAGATAGTGGTGTATTGACTAATTATGTTGATTTCGTTTGAATAGTTTGAGCATTGTTAACTCTGATACCAATAACTACATTTCTAGGTCGTTGTATTTGTCAACGTTTTTATTGGAGTTTGGTATTGTGAAACCGTAATGACAGCAGAAAGCAGTTTTACAGATATATATTATTGCTTCGATGGACAGAAAATAAAGACATTGGTAGACTTAAGGTGTTTAAAGACGTCGTCATAACGGCCCTATATAAACTATTTTCGTTCTAAATGTTACGATCACTATGTGTTTCACGTCGATACATAATTCTGCAATCTAATGTTTTTATAACAACATATCGTCATCTGCACAATCTTATCGCGTGCAGGTCTGATTCGACCTTGACCTGGCAAAAAATATAACCCCGACGAATAAGGTGATGTGCAACAATCACATGACTTGCATGTGTCTATGTGATTAGATAACGTAGCTCTGTTTATCTGTTGTAAGGTTTTACTGTATTTCGCTCCGGTTTTGGTGAGACGATTTTACTGTAAATTTTACTCTAGATGTTTTCTGATCATAATCTACAACAAAAATGTGCATTTCTCACTAAAAATCATAAGGCAATGATCACTTCTTCATCCAGGAATTCTCTTTCTGAAGTGTATGTTTTTTATCTAGAAAATGTTAAAAAGAAAGAAAGAAAAAAACTTTTCAAATATTTCATTTTAGATCGGATTGGATATCTTCCCGTAAACAAACCTTTGAGATGAATATATGAAATGTATAATGACGTTTCAGAAATTTTATCTTTCATACGAAATATTTTCCTTAAATTAAACAAGCAGCATTTTATACAGGGGCCGGATTCATCTAGAGCCGACGAGTTGTCAAAGTCATCAAACTGCTGCTACTTCTGTTACACAAACCAGTTGTCAAAGTCATCAAACTGCTGCTACTTCTGTTACACAAACCAGTTGTCAAAGTCATCAAACTGCTGCTACTTCTGTTACACAAACCAGTTGTCAAAGTCATCAAACTGCTGCTACTTCTGTTACACAAACCAGTTGTCAAAGTCATCAAACTGCTGCTACTTCTGTTACACAAACCAGTTGTCAAAGTCATCAAACTGCTGCTACTTCTGTTACACAAACCAGTTGTCAAAGTCATCAAACTGCTGCTACTTCTGTTACACAAACCAGTTGTCAAAGTCATCAAACTGCTGCTACTTCTGTTACACAAACCAGTTGTCAAAGTCATCAAACTGCTGCTACTTCTGTTACACAAACCAGTTGTCAAAGTCATCAAACTGCTGCTACTTCTGTTACACAAACCAGTTGTCAAAGTCATCAAACTGCTGCTACTTCTGTTACACAAACCAGTTGTCAAAGTCATCAAACTGCTGCTACTTCTGTTACACAAACCAGTTGTCAAAGTCATCAAACTGCTGCTACTTCTGTTACACAAACCAGTTGTCAAAGTCATCAAACTGCTGCTACTTCTGTTACACAAACCAGTTGTCAAAGTCATCAAACTGCTGCTACTTCTGTTACACAAACCAGTTGTCAAAGTCATCAAACTGCTGCTACTTCTGTTACACAAACCAGTTGTCAAAGTCATCAAACTGCTGCTACTTCTGTTACACAAACCAGTTGTCAAAGTCATCAAACTGCTGCTACTTCTGTTACACAAACCAGTTGTCAAAGTCATCAAACTGCTGCTACTTCTGTTACACAAACCAGTTGTCAAAGTCATCAAACTGCTGCTACTTCTGTTACACAAACCAGTTGTCAAAGTCATCAAACTGCTGCTACTTCTGTTACACAAACCAGTTGTCAAAGTCATCAAACTGCTGCTATTTCTGTTACACAAACCAGTTCGGCGTATTGTCCTTACTCAAAATACCAGAAAACATGTATATGATGTATGAATTTGATAACGAACATCCATAATCTACAGAATCGTGCATTCCTAGAAGGACATAACCAGATAACTACTACACTCCTAGACATAAACCTACTTCGGTTCAAACACATCCGAAATGAATCAAACCACTCTCTTCTTCTTCTCGGCAGGGAAGTTCTATATCCGCAGCTTGGAAATATTTCTTTCAAGTTTTACTGAAGTTGCTGCTACTGATTGGGACTTTTCCACGCTGATAATAACAACATGCTTGTGGTTTACATTTCCCTGCTATTGTAGCTGTTAGGGGCCTTAGGTTTCCTCGTACAATGAAATGTTACTGATGAAAAGGTTGATAGTTCCATAACATACATAGTTTGATGTATCGTCTTCGCTATGTCCTTCGCTGCATCAACCGTTACCGGTCTACCCAGCTATACAAATGGTTCACAGCACGTTAGGCAGTTTGAATACGATAGACTGGCGTCCGCAGTGATTTGCGATTTTATCAAAAGTTGTGGATTTAAAATAAATAAATATTGTGGTTAACTCAAGACAGAGATGAAAAGGACAGCTATAGAGCTGACGGTATATACTACCTTCATATGTATCTTTAAATATCAACACCTAGTTATTGCTAATAATTTTAATACTTGGATATTGTCTGTTTTATAATAAAGATACACATTTCATTTATGGGACGACAATTAAGCCGCTATTACAGGCCGAGGAAACAAACCTGATGAGGCAACTTATGTGGGAGCCAATGCAAATTTGTGAATTTGCTTTTATTCCCTCTACTTGAGGAAACGAAAGTGACCAAAATAAATCTGCTGCACCCATTGCAACTTTGGGATTTTATAAAAAAAAACTCTCTCCTTTCTCACAGCCTTTTTGTTTCCTAGCATCTTCTTTGGCAATACCTTCTTATGGCTTTAGTGCTGAAGAAAGGAAAGACAATGGGTTATGTTCCCAGGTTAAGATATATCAAAGTCCTTAAGATGGAAGTTTCCGTCCCTTGCTAAACGTTCAGCAGTTAGGATAATTGTCAGAAAGTCAGTATAACGTGACCGGGCGTAATACTACGCTTGGTGCATTCAACATTGTGTTTCAGTGAGATAGCACTATAAAGTCGGCATCACAATGAAGCAATTATATCAACACACCGCCTCAAGCATACATACGTACAATAATACATAACATAAATGGAGGCACGTCCTTAAACAATCTTAACTGTTAATAAGACGTTAAATAAAAATAAAACAAAACATGGATATATAATTGTTTTAAAACATAAAGATGACTACACAGTAGCTTGTATGCCGGTAACGTTTTGTACAGGGCAATCCTTATATGTACAGGAACAATTATAACGCAATGTTGCTACTTTAGATCACATCTGCAAGATTTGAAAGAAGAATGAAATTATATATACACATAATTAATTACACTCCTTATATAACTTGGAGCAAACATGCATTTAGTTATATAACGTATGAAGTATGTATACTATTTCAGTGATATAACGTATGAAGTATGTATACTATTTCATACGTGATATCACTGAAATAGTATAAATACTTCATACGTTATATCACTGAAATAGTATACATACTTCATACGTTTTATCACTGAAATAGTATACATACTTCATACGTTATATCACCGAAATAGTAAACTTACTTCATACGTTATATCACTGAAATAGTATACATACTTCATACTTTATATCACTGAAATAGTAAACTTGCTTCATACGTGATATCACAGAAATAGTATACACACTTCATACGTTATATTACTGAAATAGTATAATACTTCATCCGTGATATCACTGAAATAGTATACATATGAAGTATGTATACTATTTCAGTGATAAAACGTAAGAAGTATGTATACTATTTCAGTGATATCACGGATGAAGTATTATACTATTTCAGTAATATAACGTATGAAGTGTGTATACTATTTCTGTGATATCACGTATGAAGCAAGTTTACTATTTCAGTGATATAAAGTATGAAGTATGTATACTATTTCAGTGATATCACGTATGAAGTATTATACTATTTCAGTAATATAACGTATGAAGTGTGTATACTATTTCAGTGATATCACGTATGAAGCAAGTTTACTATTTCAGTGATATAACGTATGAAGTATGTATACTATTTCAGTTATATCACGTATGAAGTATTATACTGTTTCAGTAATATAACGTATGAAGTGTGTATACTATTTCTGTGATATCACGTATGAAGCAAGTTTACTATTTCATTGATATAACGTATGAAGTATGTACGTATGAAGTATGTATTCTATTTCAGTGATATCACGTATGATCAGTGATTTAACGTATGAAGTATGTATACTATTTTAGTGATATAACGTATGATCAGTGATATAACGTATGTAGTATGTATACTATTTCAGTGATATAACGTATGAAGTATGTATACCGTTTCAGTGATATAACGTATGATCAGCGATATAACGTATGAAGTATGTATTCTATTTCAGTGATATCACGTATGAAGTAAGTTTACTATTTCAGTGATATCACGTATGAAGTGTGTATACTATTTCAGTGATATCACGTATGATCAGTGATGTAACGTATGAAGTATGTATACCGTTTCAGGGATATAACGTATGATCAGCGATATAACGTATGAAGTATGTATTCTATTTCAGTGATATCACGTATGAAGTAAGTTTACTATTTCAGTGATATAACGTATGAAGTATGTACTATTTCAGTGATATCACGTATGATCAGTGATGTAACGTATGAAGTATGTATACCGTTTCAGTGATATAATGTATGAAGTATGTATACTATTTCAGTGATAAAACGTATGAAGTATGTATACTATTCCAGTGATATCATGTATGAAGTATGTATATTATTTCAGTTATATCACATATGAAGTATGTATACTATTTCAGTGATAAAACGTAAGAAGTATGTATACTATTTCAGTGATATCACGTATGAAGCATGTATACTATTTCAGTGATGTCACGTATGAAGTATGTATACTATTTCAGTAATATAACGTATGAAGTGTGTATACTATTTCAGTGATATCACGTATGGAGTATGTATATTATTTCAGTGATATAACGTATGAAGTATGTATATTATTTCAGTGATATAACGTATGAAGTATGTATATTATTTCAGTGATATAACTATTTCAGTGATATAACGTATGAAGTATGTATACCGGTTCAGTGATATAATGTATGAAGTATGTATACTATTTCAGTGATAAAACGTAAGAAGTATGTATACTATTTCAGTGATATCACGTATGATCAGTGATGTAACGTATGAAGTATGTATACCGTTTCAGTGATATAACGTATGATCAGGGATATAACGTATGAAGTATGTATTCTATTTTAGTGATATAACGTATGAAGTATGTATACCGGTTCAGTGATATAATGTATGAAGTATGTATACCGTTTCAGTGATATAACGTATGATCAGGGATATAACGTATGAAGTATGTATTCTATTTCAGTGATATAACGTATGAAGTATGTTTAATATTTCAGTGATATAACGTATGAAGTATGTATACCGGTTCAGTGATATAATGTATGAAGTATGTATACTATTTCAGTGATAAAACGTATGAAGTATGTATACTATTCCAGTGATATCATGTATGAAGTATGTATATTATTTCAGTTATATCACATATGAAGTATGTATACTATTTCAGTGATAAAACGTAAGAAGTATGTATACTATTTCAGTGATATAACGGATGAAGTATGTATATTATTTCAGTGATATAACGTATGAAGTATGTATTCTATTTTAGTGATATAACGTATGAAGTATGTATACCGGTTCAGTGATATAATGTATGAAGTATGTATACCGTTTCAGTGATATAATGTAAGTATGTATACTATTTCAGTGATAAAACGTAAGAAGTATGTATACTATTTCAGTGATATCACGTATGAAGCAAGTTTACTATTTCAGTGGTATAACGTATGAAGTATGTATACTATTTCAGTGATATCACGTATGGAGTATGTATATTATTTCAGTGATATAACGCAAGAAGTAAGTTTACTATTTCAGTGATATAATGTATGAATTATGTATACTATTTCAGTGATATAACGTATGAAGTATGTATACTATTGCAGTGATATCACGTATGAAGTATGTATATTATTTCATTGATATAACGTATGAAGTAAGTTTACTATTTCAGTGATATAACATATGAAGTATATGTACCGTTTCAGTGATATAATGTATGAAGTATGTATACTATTTCAGTGATAACACCTATGAAGTATGTATATTATTTCATTGATATAACGTATGGATGAAGTATGTATACTATCTCAGTGATATCACGTATGATCAGTGATATAACGTATCACGTATGAAGTATGAATATTATTTCAGTGATATAACGCAAGAAGTAAGTTCACTATTTCAGTGATATATGAAGTATGTATACTGTTTCAGTGATATAATATATGAAGTATGTATACTATCTCAGTGATATCACGTATGAAGTAATATGTATATTATTTCAGTTATATCACGTATGAAGAATGTAGACTATTTCAGTGATAAAACGTAAGAAGTATGTATACTATTTTAGTGATATCACGTATGAAGAATGTAGACTATTTCAGTGATAAAACGTAAGAAGTATGTATACTATTTTAGTGATATCACGTATGAAGCAAGTTTACTATTTCAGTGATATAATGTATGAATTATGTATACTATTTCAGTTATATCAAGTATGAAGTATGTATACCATACATTATATCACTGAAATAGAAAACTTACTTCATACGTTATATCAATGAAATAAGATACATACTTCATACGTTATACCACTGAAATAGTAAACTTACTTCTTACGTTATACATACTTCATACGTAATATCACCGAAATAGTATGTATACTATTGCAGTGATATCACGTATGAAGAAAGTTAATTATTTCAGTGATATCACGTATGAATCAAGTTTACTATTTCAGTGGTATAACGTATGAAGTATTTATACTATTTCAGTGATAAAACGTATGAAGTATGTACTATTTCAGTGATATAACGTATGTATGAAGTATGTATGCTATTTCAGTGATAGCACGTATGAAAAAAGTTAATTATTTCAGTGATAACACGTATGAAGTATGTATCTTATTTCATTGATATAACGTATGGATGAAGTATGTATACTATTTTAGTGATATCACGTATGATCAGTGATATAAGGTATGAAGTATGTATACTATCTCAGTGATATCACGTATGATCAGTGATATAAGGTATGAAGTATGTATACCGTTTCACTGATATAATGTATGAAGTATGCATACTATTTCAGTGATAAAACGAATGAAGTATGTATACTATCTCAGTGATATCACGTATGAAGAATGTAGACTATTTCAGTGATAAAACGAATGAAGTATGTATACTATCTCAGTGATATAACGTATGTATGAAGTATGTATGCTATTTCAGTGATAACACGTATGAAGTATGTATATTATTTCAGTGATATCACGTATGAAGTATGTATATTATTTCAGTGATATAACGCAAGAAGTAAGTTTACTATTTCAGTGATATAATGTATGAATTATGTATACTATTTCGGTGATATAACGTATGAAGTATGTATACTATTGCAGTGATATCACGTATGAAGTATGTATATTATTTCATTGATATAACGTATGAAGTAAGTTTACTATTTCAGTGATATAACATATGAAGTATGTATACTGTTTCAGTGATATAATATATGAAGTATGTATACTATTTCAGTGATATCACGTATGAAGTATGTATATTATTTCAGTGATATGACCTATGAAGCATGTATACTATTTCAATGATATCATGTATGAAGTATGTATATTATTTCAGTTATATCACGTATGAAGTATGTATACTATTTCGGTGATATAACGTATGAAGTATGTATACCGTTTCAGTGATATAATGTATGAAGTATGTATACTATTTCAGTGATAACACGTATGAAGTATGTATATTATTTCATTGATATAACGTATGAAGTATGTATACCGTTTCAGTGATATAATGTATGAATTATGTATACTATTTCGGTGATATAACGTATGAAGTATGTATCCTATTTCAGTGATATCACGTATGAAGAATGTATACTATTTCAGTGATAACACGTATGAAGTATGTATATTATTTCAGTTAAATCACGTATGAAGTAGGCATACTATTTCAGTGATATAACGTATGAAGTATGTATATTATTTCAGTGATATGACGTATGAAGTATGTATACTATTTCAATGATATGACGTATGAAGTATGTATATTATTTCAGTTATATCACGTATGAAGTATGTTTACTATTTCAGTGATATTACGTATGAAGTATGTACACTATTTCAGTGATATAACGTATGAAGTATGTATACTATTTCAGTGATATAACGTATGAAGTATGTATACTATTTCAATGATATGGTATGTATACTATTTCAGTGATAAAACGTATGAAGTATGTATATTATTTCAGTTATATCACGTATGACGTATGTTTACTCTTTCAGTGATATTACGTATGAAGTATGTACACTATTTCAGTGATATAAAGTATGAAGTATGTATACTATTTCAATGATATGACGTATGAAGTATGTATGCTCTTTCAGTGATATAGCGTATGAAGTAAGTTTACTATTTCTGTGTTATGACGTATGAAGTATGTATGCTCTTTCAGTGATATAGCGTATGAAGTAAGTTTACTATTTCAGTGATATCACGTATGAAGTATGTATATTATTTCATTGATATAACGTATGAAGTATGTACACTATTTCAATGATATAACATATGAAGTATGTATACTATTTCAGTGATATAACGTATGAAGTATGTATATTATTTCGGTGATATCACGTATGAAGTATGTATACTATTTCAGTGATATAACATATGAAGTATGTATACTATTTCAGTGATATCACGTATGAAGTATGTATACTATTTCATACGTTATATCACTGAAATAGTATATATACTTCATATGTTATATCACGTATGAAGTATGTATATTATATCATTGATATAACGTATGAAGTATGTACACTATTTAAATGATATAACATATGAAGTATGAATACTATTTCAGTGATATAACGTATGAAGTATGTATACTATTTCAGTGAAAGAACGTATGAAGTATATATACTATTTCAGTGATATAAATTAGATTTTAGACAACTGTACACCTACATAAGAATGCCGGTCATGCTCTAGATTCCATCTACCTACTAACAGTATCCAATAATGTACATTTGCACCTGCAACAGCATTCGTCATAACACATATCATGTAAAAATGACGTTTGTATCCCTGCACTCTCACGTGACCGATAGCACGCGCGATAACATGGAATGTATACGGAATAGTGTGAACCTGCGAGGTCTCTTAAAACATAGTTTGTCTAACATGCGCGTGTACGAGAAGATGATGTTGGTATAACAAACCTCGTTTTGATCCCCAAGGTTATATGAATGTACGACAATCCCGTTCTATCAGGACGTCGTAGCCCAAACCAAGACACTTCTCAATCTAAGGCAATAATATTATTTTCGCTAGCAGTGCTCAGTAGTTTTAAGATTTTAAAGAATAGAATATATCCTATTTGCATATAAAACATTTCTAAACCATAGCTTTTGAGACTTTTATCGCAAACACAATAAAGGTAAATTATATCAAATATAACCCACAACCGTGTTCTGGGTGTCAGAAAATCAAAGGGGCTAGACAAGGTTTCGAACATAAGACCTCAGATTGCTATACTGTCGCTCAAACCGACTGAGCTATCTTGTCAAAGGAATAGTCCTGGACTAGCTTTGCTACAGTTATCTCTGAAACGAAATATAGGGAATGTTACTGTATATAAGGAAGTACATGGGGACAGGGATCCTCCAGACAAACCTATACTAACTCAGGTTACTAGTGGTCACATACACACGGAATAAAGGGAAGGTTACTGTATATAAGGAAGTACAGGGGGACAGGGTTCCTCCAGAAAAACCGATACTAACTCAGGTTACTAGCGGTCACATACACACGGAATAAAGGGAATGTTACTGTATATAAGGAAGTACAGGGGGACAGGGATCCTCCAGACAGACCGATACTAACTCAGGTTACTAGTGGTCACTACACACGGAATAAAGGGAATGTTACTGTATATAAGGAAGTGCAGGGGGACAGGGATCCTCCTTACAAACCGATACTAACTCAGGTTACTAGTGGTCACTACACACGGAATAAAGGGAATGTTACTGTATTTAAGGAAGTGCAGGGGGACAGGGAGCCTCCAGACAAACCGATACTAACTCAGGTTACTAGGGGTCACATACACACGGAATAAAGGGAAGGTTACTGTATATAAGGAAGTACAGAGGGACAGGGATCCTCCAGACAAACCTATACTAACTCAGGTTACTAGTGGTCACTACACACGGAATAAAGGGAATGTTACTGTATATAAGGAAGTACAGGGGGACAGGGGTCCTCCAGACAAACCTATACTAACTCAGGTTACTAGTGGTCACATACACACGTAATAAAGGGAATGTTACTGTATATAAGGAAGTACATGGGGACAGGGATCCTCCAGACAAACCGATACTAACTCAGGTTACTAGGGGTCACATACACACGGAATAAAGGGAATGTTACTGTATATAAGGAAGTACAGGGGTACAGGGATCCTCCAGACAGACCTATACTAACTCAGGTTACTTGTGGTCACATACACACGGAATAAAGGGAATGTTACTGTATATAAGGAAGTACAGGGGGACAGGGGTCCTCCAGACAAACCTATACTAACTCAGGTTACTAGTGGTCACATACACACGGAATGCATGTATAACTTAACAGACGACAGACATCAGTGCCAGATTATCAGGTGATGCTTTTCGGCTGTCATATTTATATTTATTGTGAGTATTTGTGACTTCTGGAACGTGTCTCTGCTGCTGCTGCTGCTGTTGCTGTTGCTTCTCCTTTATTTGGGTTATTTTACTAAGACCTGCCCGAGGTCAACGATATATAACCATAAGGACTGACGCTTTTGACACTACAGTTTCGATATGAATTTCAAGATAATGATTTTCAATTCAAGTATGAATTATATGCATTCGAACTCAAAGCCTCATACTTTTCTACCAAATTGTTGTTAGTCACAATATATTTCATAAACAGTTTAAATTAGATGATGAAATCTGATGATTGTGAAACTTTACTGGCGTGTGACACCAGAGAAGTTCTTCATTCCAATAGTTTACATATTTATGCACAAATTCCGTCTCTTAAATATACAGAAGCAAACCAATCTGATGAGTGTGTACTGATAAAATACATCAGTAATCCTCACCTGAGCTTCTACAGTGATACGTAAGTAGATTAATAATCTGTCAGCTTTTGGTTCACTCTTATTATTACACTTTCATAGTACAATATAATTCAGTATGCTTATTCATTATGTGAAGTATGTATAATATCACACGGATAACATATTAAATATACAAAATTGAAAAAAGTATGTTTCATCGTTAAAGCAGATGAAACTATTACTCAAGAATAGTTAGGCAGGTTTTGACGTTTGCTGTTAAAGCACCAATAAAATCATTATCAACCTGGAAACATTTGTACTCTACAGCTATCATCTTCCTTAAAAAAAAATGGTTTCGACTCCGTCCTTATCTGTAGTAATGCAACTCATGATATTATAAAATCATATAAAGTAACATCACTATCGCATTCGTGACCAATCTCGACAAAAGCACGTACCCCAAAGAAACATTGGTACCACTTTAGGAAGAGATTTAAACTAATATGTTATTCCAGCCTTTGAAAACAAGGGGTTACCACTATCGGTCACCGAGGCTAGTTAGCTATTTTATACTGTTCACTGTCTTACAGCTATACTGTCAGATTGTTAAAACAAAATCTATGAGCAAAACTGATCTTTCCTGTGCAAAACTGTATACATTATCGTTACTGAACATGTGTTATAACCCGATCAGAATACTTCATATTCTATTTTCTATCACATCAATTTCATGGGGACACAATCACACCAGTTTAAGCGACATTCATTAATAGATATTTAAATACGTCCATTGTTACATACAGTTTCGGCATCACACAATAAACCCGTTTGAATGAATTTCTATCAAACATCTTAAAACTCAGCTCAAGAAAAAAAAACAAGTTACATTACTAGTCATTTCACATTAATCTGAGAGTGAAACACGTGTCGAGGAAGAAAAGACTTATGTACACAAAAGAATGAACAGCAGAATTTATTTCAACCTGATATATTTTTTGTAACAAAAAACCATGAAACTTTTCGGTACCAAATTCCTTTTTAAATATAACATACATTTATCAATATTTAACACAATTTGTCTATTTATTCATTCATTTTATCAAATTAACTATTCTTAACTGTTCATTGCTGGAATTATTAAATGATGAGTGTAAACAATCAGAGCTTACATAAGTCTATCATCTCCTATTCTAACTGGTATTATTACACCTGTGGAAGTTAAAATCAACCGTGTCATCGAAAGGGTGCTCCACTACTACAGCAGAATATTTGTAGTTAATAACATTTTATTTAATTATAAACAAATGTATTACGACTAAGCACATAGTTCAAGAACTGCAAATTATTTAATATTCATTTTTTTGCCGCAATGTATTTGCTAGTGATGATTTGATTCCGCGAATAGAACAACAAAAATATGTTAATTGTTTTGAAATACAAGTATCGAGATGTTTGAATTCCCAATAGACTCAGAGATAAGTAACTTTTTTTTTTTTACAAATTTCAGACAGCAGCTTGCAGATCTGTAGCAACCGACCATTCTGTTACGAAATACCGCATCGCATCATCCTGATTCACGTTGTCTGTGAACATTCCAGGAGCGATGCACCACATTCATACAAACGTACTGCAGGCGTGAAGAATGAAGCTGGGCTTTTCTAGAACACTCGAGGAATTTAATGAGTTTGAACCTATGTGAGTCTAGGTCTGGGTATTTCCCCCAAGCTCTTCTCTAGCAGGACGATGTCGTGGGCGGATCTTGGAATCGTCATGGTAACAAAACCGCAACCCTATCATATAGCTTGACTATTAATCAGCCTGTGTAGTATATATAGGTAGAAGAATCCAAAGTTCCCATTGACTTTCATCTTCAAACACCTATACTTACCTTTAATTTATTTGGTCGGTATACAGAACATGATTGTACTAATTGTAATGTATAGTTTGTGAATGATTCTACATCGTAGCCTACCTGTTTTGTATCTAAGACTATACATGTATGTGTTAAGGCTAAGTGGGTGCATTTGGGGCGTTCTAAAACCAGCACAGTAAGAACAGTTTACGCGATCGTATCAAACCTGTGGAATTTAGTTTATGGGTACTTTGCGCTTTTTCAGTAAACATGCATTGCGAGTTCTCTCATCTAACAAAAGCTATCATTTTAATCACACATTGGGAATTACAATCGTAAATCCAGGCAACACTAATCCGGATGTCCCACTATTTAGCTAGTCTTTGTAGGACAAGTTGGCACTTTTCTATGCACAATTGCCCCCAGTTCTCCCAACCTAATTTCCCGCACTAATTTTGATGGGACGAATACGGATAGATCGAGGTGTCTTCATTGCAACGTTGATATCAGATTTCAGAACGCGTGTTTTAATATTTAAGTAATAATGTATTCTCTCTCTTTTTAAAAGAGTTTCTAAAGCGACATACGAATACGAAAATCAATCACAATTGTGTTACACGAAGACAAATTTGAGAGTCGATATCAACAGCAACAAAAAACAACGAAAAGAAACGAAAACCTGAGGCAAAATTTTATTTTCTCCATACAGGTACTTATAATCTTTACCATTATGTGATATCGGTCATGATGTTTTTCGTCAAGTTCAGGAAAATATGTTACAAACCATCAAAGAAGTCATGCAAGTAAGAATTTTTGTTTTAGAAAAAACAACACTGAGTATCTATAAAGTTTTGTTTTTATATTTATTTGTTTTGCAAACAGGCTGATACCCAATCCCCTAAATGACAAGGGAAGGAACTTCATTGCATGTTGATTTTAAATTGGTTTCTCTTGCTAAAACATTCAACCCTATCTCAATCTCTAGAAACATCCTTCTCAAGCAGTGTTTATATCCAGAGGCTCTAGCGGTGTAAGGAATGTTTATCGTAAAATAGATATAAGGTATATCGCTATTGACGGTCTCATTAAATAAGTACATTCATGGGATCCATAAGTGTGAATGTTTGTTTCGATAGGTGGGAATCGATTAGTCTTAAAAACGAAAAATATCTTACAAGGCGGTTGTCGTCAATGAAACAGAAGCCGCTTACTCTTCCGGAATACATGGACCTTATTCATTAACCCGTTCTCATGCTCAAACTCAGAGTCTAGGATAAAGTTCTTGATCCACCAACGAATTAGTTTTAAAATATATATATATCAATAATTTGGATGAATTTTGGAGAGATTGAAAGTCGGCTACCGTTTTCAAAGCTCATGCTTGACTTCTCGACCATGTATAATTATTTGAGAGAGTTAAAGAAAGTTAGTTTGAGCACAGAATCCATACTCGAGCACGAGATTAGTTTCATGAATTGTTCCTTGGTTTCATTCTCTCAGTATTTTTTCATCTCCTATGATCATACTTTGCCCTAATTTTATTGATTTTGAATTCGAATTATTGTTGACACTTCACTAATCTCTTGTTTTTTTTAGAGTAAATTAATTCTGATATGGTGCGATAATAGTCTGGAGAATGTCCTACCATTTTTGAAATTTAATTACAAAAATGATAATTCCGTAATACACGAAAGAATCGATTTAAATCGATCCCAATTTTTTTTCTGCGTTGATGCATTATGAAGCAGACAGGAAGCTCCAATATCTGTTATTCTAAAAAAACAGGTGATATAGTCTGATGACTAAGTGACATACACTGCCTGACATAAACGATAACTATAACGCCTAGGTCGGCTGATGTAATACCTTTGTAATCTAGTCAAGGCTACGGCTGTTACCCCTGTACCGGCGAGTACGTACACACACGTGATCACACACGTGATTACACATCTGTTAGCGCTTACACCAGCTTCCTTCCTGTGTCTTGATTTTACCTTTTTACACGCAACGAAGTCGGTAAATGCATGAAAGCCTCTTCATGGGAATTCATAATCAGACGCTATCATACTGTAACAGAAAATAATCTACAGGCGTCAACATGGACACAGCACCAGCTCACATGTAGAAACTGTGGAGAACCGAACCAATGAGACATTAAGACAAAAGGGAAAGCAATACCCTCTCCTCTTTTTCTTTGAAACGGTTCTGTGTCGAGCGCCAATGTTTCACTTCATCATCACAATAAAACTAGAAGCGGTACTATTGCACAAAAAAATGCAAAATGATTATCAACATACAATGATCTCCGAGGCTCTTTATAAAAGGTAATGGAACAAGTTTACATATATAGAGCACAACAGACCTATAAATCAATTACAGTGATAAAACAAGAGGACATCCAATACATTTATATTTTATACAGTTTCTGATTTTTTAAAACAAGAATATAAGATCTGAGCTGTAATCCCTGCCTTAATCTCTGTATCTGGCAGGTATTCGTTTTAAGCATATGTATGTACTTGCTTAAATATATGCAAGTATAGTTCAACCTTCAATATTGCCCCCTTGCAAAACCCTATCAATATCAACCTGCATTATGCGATTTATCTGTTACCTGCTTCCGGGTCCACTTCGAAATTAAAAAATCGCTCGAAACCTAGACGGAACAGAATTATGGCGTTAAACGATGTAATAGACAAGACAAATTAACACAAAAAATAGGTTTGTATACGTTGACAGTGATAATGCAGGGACTATGAAAAACAACATGAGGAGGAAAACTGAAAGTTTTATAAACAGTGAATGTATAAAGCACCATAGATATATTGGATAAAATGTTCGTATACAATTACTGTTTTCATGACGGCCCATGTTCCTGATATAGGTTCGGGTAAATTTGGGGTCTTAATGTACATATATAGTGACCTCTAGTTATCTCACGTGTTTTTAAAACTTATATGTTGACCCTCAGCAACGCTGTTTTGTGTTTGGTAAGCATGTATGACCTGTGTACTAAATGTGGTATCCTAGTTAGCCAGTATTCCTCTAATTTTTGAAATTCATATTATTAAGAAGCTTTACTCTCCTTTACGTTTCAACATAACTTTAGAACCGTCTTTGATATCTACCTTTTAGGCCCTTAACAGAGACGAGTAGCCCTAGAAGGACGAACTAGCTGTAGGATGCAGTGTACCTCATTGTTGTATTTTACTGTATGTGTTATTAAAGCTAACAGGAGCAGTATAACGTCCGTCCCACGCTCCTCTAAAGCAGCCCCTCTAAGAATACAGAGGACATGGACAGTGAATTGTTATTGCATTTGGAAATGATGACGGCAGATTTTTACGTTTTATTACATTCGCTTTCAACATTGATACAAATTCGATAGTCTGTACACTATATAGTTATTAACCTGTTAGACTTTATGGTACTCTGGCTGTGTTCCGTACTAGTTATTTACCTGTTAGACTTTGTGGTACTGGCTGTGTGCCGTACTAGTTATTTACCTGTTAGACTTTGTGGTACTGGCTGTGTTCCGTACACACATTGTTGTCTGTATGATTCAGGCCTTGAGGTAAGTAACAACACAAACCTTAAATAATTTCTACCATGTAGCGTAACAGTTGCCAAGTAGACTACACTGCTCAGCTAATATGATGGCAGGACTGTGGCGGTTACACACCATCTCTATTGTCAGCGTTGTCCTGGCCCTGTGTTTGGTTCCTCGGCGTCTTTCATTGCTTTTGGTGTTGTGCAATAAGCAGTATTTATAACTATAACTTGTATAACACATTATTTCGTTCACATTTAACTACTTGAATAGTCCTTTGGTGCATATCATTATCTAATTGCGTGGAGTGAATCATTCGGTATTTTGAATGCCTGCGAAACACGTGAGAGAATAAACCAATCATTCCATGAGTTGTATTATAACTAGAATTCATTAAATATTTGATTATAATATTTATGATAGGTAGACGTGCTGATTAATTTGCAGAAAATAGCGCTAATTGGGCGCCATTTTGTATTCTTCTGTAGTTGGTTGCTCTCAACAGCTAAGGTCATATGAAGAGGAAAGGGCCAATTCAACGTGCCACGTTACTGATATGTCATAATCCGGACATGTTAGCATAATACTCCACCCTGCTACATAATACTGACAACATCTTACCCAGACGTGCCTAGAGTGACACCGCCAATAGAACAGTAGGGTGGGGAGAGGATATAGAGTTCCTATCTGTTGCAATGGAGCAGCATATGCAGAGGACAATCTAAAAGATAAATGAGATATGTCTAACAATTTTGCTCTGGGACATTCGATAATTAAATCGATATTATTATTGTCACAATTAATGCGTCTATCATATTGCTCAATTCGGAAAGTACTTTCACACTAGAGAATCATAGACTTTATTTACACCATAACATCTATAATACCCACTGATCTTGTCTCCTGTTGACACTTTTTTCAATTAAGTCCTGTAGTAATATTTTGTTAACATTTTAAGGACTAAGAGAATCATTGTTTAGAATGTAATGAATATTTGTTATAGAAGGTTCTGTAATTTACACCCTTAAGTTAGAAAGAATTTTCCTGTTCTCGTCTATGCTACATTGTGATTGACTGTTTTTTTCATCACTTACCAGTGGTCTGGGAAATTCAGACTTTGCTGTTGCGACAATAATGACTTACCTTTCTCGATGCAAATTAACCAAGGATACATACGGAAACAGAAGAAAAATAATGGTATCTTCTAAATGCAATCTTTCTGTAATAAAAATATTTCCAAGAGCGATACCGTTGAATGTGTTTTTTGGGTTAGATATTTCTTTAGTTGATCAAAATATCAATTGAATGACATTACATTACTTTAGTTTTTTATATGTATTTTAAATACATATTTTATTTATTCGATGGATTGAAAAATGTTATATTTCCGACAATTTAGCGTCATTTTAGTCTGTTTTAACGTCATGTCATTAATCTTACCTTGCGTTGTCCACCATTGTTGTTCGGTTCTAGTTTCCAAGACAAGTGGACAACAGTACAGGGTAACCATAGGTAATGATTTACAGAAAATAGATCACACCTATACAGAAAATGTCTGTATGTCTGACGTTCTCAATAACGCTCGATAGCTGTTCGGGTGTACACTCGTGGCTCGTCCTCTAAAAAGCTTCCAATATCCAAGACGTCAAACAAACACATATTTGTTGTATTTAATCGTTATTAAGTTGAAAGATTTATTAAATTACTTCATTATTGAATACACTTCAACAATCTACCTCGTTGTTTTTTTAATAAAGATATAAATGATATTTACACAATCAAAATTGAGAACGAAAAGATGAGTTTATGCGATTTGTATAATGGGATCAGTCTGACCTCGACTTTCCTGTCGGGGCAGTCGTTAAACGTTTGATATTGCTATTGGGTACTTCACGTGCAGATGGACGTAAACATTTGAACTTATCACCCTCTTGACTTAAAGAGCAATTCATTAACCCTCGTCAAGAAGACATAAATCATTGAAAGGGTAGAATGTATGATCAGGAACATGTGTAAGAACACTGATAAGCCATAGCTTCACCACACAAAACAGAATCGATACTGAACGACGACTACAGGTACGGAAATCACGCCAAACCGGAAGTTAAGACTATTCACTCCGGAAGTGTGAGGTCTCCCACTCTTTATTGTTTTTCTATCCTGAATTCAATTGAAGACTGTTTTATAAGATTGGAAATATCTGAATAATATCAACATCTTAGCTTGGTGGAATTGTATTTTTGTGAGATAATATTTTTTCAGTAGATTTTCTGTAAAAAACCCAGCTTTTGGCTGAGAATAAAAACAATAAATACCGGTGAGAACACACAAGGTATAAATAGATACACAAAATCTAAAGGAAAGACATCATCAAACCCCGGAACGGAGTAAGATATTTTGGAAAGGTAATGAGAGTTAGGGATGCTACAGTCAGACCGGGATTCGAACCCTGGACCACCGATTATGATACTGTGGCTCTAACTAATTGATTCACCTGATCAGTGACACTGTTTCTTGGTCTATAGTCCATTAATAGTAAGATTCTGAACGAAATTAAGGGGAGGTTACTGTTCCGATAACCACTCCCTCTTACTAGTGTATATATGTGTGTTTATAGACCTGATCAGATGTATTTATCCTTACATGGTAAACACTGCACACCATAGTTGTGTATATACAATGGTGCGTTATTAGTTAGGAGTGTATATTGCTAAGGGTGACACTTCAAACATAATGATATATTCTGATTAGTCAATTTATCGCTATCAACCTGACACATACTACCATTTCTTTATTGTAGCTCATTTAAAAATAACATATAAAGTAGTGTATTCTAGACGAAATCTCCGGAAAGTTAGAACTAAAACATATATTTACGGTAAAGAAGAATATTAAACTTTAGTTCACTAAGGTCTTTGATTTAGGAAAGGTCTTATTATAATTTATAAGCAATAAAGAGTCTCTATAAATAATGACTCGTGGTCAACCAACAGCAATACAACCTACTGGTCAAAGGAAGGACATGGTCAACCAACAGCAACACCAACCTACTGGTCAAAGGAAGGACATGGTCAACCAACAGCAATACAACCTACTGGTCAAAGGAGGGACATGGTCAACCAACAGCAACACCAACCTACTGGTCAAAGGAAGGACATGGTCAACCAACAGCAACACACACCTACTGGTCAATGGAAGGACATGGTCAACCAACAGCAACACCAACCTTCTGGTCAATGGAAGGACATGGTCAACCAACAGCAACACCAACCTTCTGGTCAATGGAAGGACATGGTCAACCAACAGCAACGCCAACCTACTGGTCAATGGAAGGACATGGTCAACCAACAGCAACACCAACCTACTGGGGTCAACCAACAGCAACACCAACCTACTGTCAAAGGGATGACATGGTCAACCAATAGCAACACCAACCTTATGGTCAAAGGAAGGACATGGTCAACCAACTGCAACACCAACCTACTGGTCAAAGGAAGGACATGGTTAACCAACAGCAACACCAACCTACTGGTCAAAGGGATGACATTGTCAACCAACAGCAACACCAACCTACTGGTCAAAGGGATGACATTGTCAACCAACAGCAACACCAACCTACTGGTCAATGGAATGACATGGTCAACCAACAGCAACACCAACCTACTGGTCAAAGGAAGGACACGGTCAACCAACAGCAACACCAACCTTATGGTCAAAGGAGGGACATGGTCAACCAACAGCAACACCAACCTACTGGTCAAAGGAAGGACATGGTCAACCAATAGCAACACACACCTACTGGTCAATGGTAGGACATGGTCAACCAACAGCACCCCCAACCTACTGGTCAAAGGGATGACGTGGTCAACCAACAGGAACACCAACCTACTGGTCAAAGGAAGGACATGGTCAACCAACAGCAACACACACCTACTGGTCAATGGAAGGACATGGTCAACCAACAGCAACACCAACCTACTGGTCAATGGAAGGACATGGTAAACTAACAGCAACACCAACCTACTGGTCAAAGGGAGGACATGGCCAACCAACAGCAACACCAACCTACTGTCAAAGGGATGACATGGTCAACCATTAGCAACACCAACTACTGGTCAAAGGGAGGGCATGGTCAACCAACAGCAACACCAACCTACTGGTCAAAGGGAGGACATGGTCAACCATTAGCAACACCAACTACTGGTCCAAGGGAGGGCATGGTCAACCAACAGCAACACCACCCTACTGGTCAAAGGGATGACATGGTCAACCATTAGCAACACCAACTACTGGTCAAAAGGAGGGCATGGTCAACCAACAGCAACACCAACCTACTGGTCAATGGAAGGACATGGTCAACCAACAGCAACACCAACCTACTGGTCAAAGGAATGACATGGCCAACCAACAGCAACACCAACCTACTGGTCAAAGGAATGACATGGCCAACCAACAGCAACACCAACCTACTGGTCAAAGGAAGGGCATGGTCAACCAACAGCAACATCAACCTACTGATCAAAGGGATGACATGGTCAACCAACAGTAACACCAACCTACTGGTCAAAGTAATGACATGGTCAACCAACAGCAACATCAACCTACTGGTCAAAGGAAGGACATGGTCAACCAACAGCAACACCAACCTACTGGTCAAAGGAAGGACATGGTCAACAAACAGCAACACCAACCTACTGGTCAAAGGGAGGGCATGGTCAACCAACAGCAACACCAACCTACTGGTCAAAGGAAGGACATGGTCAACCAACAGCAACACCAAACTACTGGTCAAAGGAAGGGCATGGTCAACCAACAGCAACACCAACCTACTGGTCAAAAGAAGGACATGGTCAACCATGAGCAACACCAAACTACTGGTCAGAGGAAGGGCATGGTCAACCAACAGCAACACCAACCTACGGGTCAAAGGAAGGACATGGTCAACAAACAGCAACACCACCCTACTGGTCAAAGGGATGACATGGTCAACCAACAGCAACACCAACCTACTGATCAAAGGAAGAACATGGTCAACCATGAGCAACACCAACCTACTGGTCAAAGGAAGGACACGGTCAACCAACAGCAACACCAACCTACTGGTCAAAGGAAGGACATGGTCAACCAACAGCAACACCAACCTATCGGTCAAAGGAAGAACACGGTCAACCAACAGCAACACGAACCTACTGGTCAAAGGAAGGACATGGTCAACCAACAGCAACACCAACCTACTGGTCAATGGAAGGACATGGTCAACCAACAGCAACACCAACCTACTGGTCAAAAGAAGGACATGGTCAACCATGAGCAACACCAACCTACTGGTCAAAGGAAGGACATGGTCAACCAACAGCAACACCAACCTACCGGTCAAAGGAAGAACTCGGTCAACCAACAGCAACACGAACCTACTGGTCAAAGGAAGGACATGGTCAACCATGAGCAACACCAACCTACTGGTCAAAGGAAGAACACGGTCAACCAACAGCAACACCAACCTACTGGTCAAAGGAAGGACATGGTCAACCAACAGCAACACCAACCTACTGGTCAAAGGGATGACATGCATGGTTCAATTACTTAAGTACTAGAAAAAACGGATATAAAGATATTATCACCATCGAATAAAAAGAGAGAAAAAATACACAACACAACACAACAAAATAAAAACTCACAACCCACATGAAAGACAAAAGAAGGTGACGAAGAAACAATAAAACAAATAAACTTCGACAATAGTCAATATATTTGAGTATATGCCTTATCGAACGGCAATTAATAGTTATATGATTTGTCACCTAGCGTTTACCCACGTTTTGTGTCAGAGGCGTTTTAGTGTTCGCTGCCAAAATGTCCATGCTTCGAAAACTTCGGGTATGAAATCTTAGCCGCCTACGTTTAAATTTGCATATAAATTTCTCTTTCCATCACTATTTTGTGCTTTCTCTGGTAAAAGAAAACAATTTCTATAAAAAAGCGATTTTTGAACGAACAAACAAAAATAGGTGTCACTATTTTGGACGGGCTATATACATCATGCACTTGCCTATTTTTAGAACAAGACGCACATGTTCATCATCATGATTGCGTATATCTGAGCATCTGGTATGTTTTTAATCTTCCGTATTTTTTCTCGTTCTCTTAACATGTGGTTCACCAACAGGATTTCTTTTCTGAAAAAGCTTGCTCATTTGTTTCACATATCTGTCAATGATACGGAGAGACCAGACCTGACACCTCTGGTACACATAATTGGTTGTAGCGTGATGGTTCAGCTGCCCAAAGAATGGTTAGTTTTAGTAATCAACCGTTAATGCACATTATTGTGTTAGACATTTCTGCAAAAACTATCATTTCATACAATATTACGCGCTACATATTTGACCTTCGGATAAGACAAAGAGCGAACAGATATTAAAAAAATATGAAGATATAAAAATATATTTTCTTGGTATGTAAAGCTGCAAACAACAATTGTAATTAAATTCTCCTGTCCACCAGGCTGGAACTGTACTTTATCAGGTAAATTTGTTGACACCTTGCCTAACATCAACTATACGAGTTATTTACACCCTACATACACATCATGTCGCAGTTAGGTGGAACTCTTCCACGTTTTACTTTACTCTCTTGTTTTCTCACTTGTTACTTCTGATTGAGGATGCAATTGTAAAAATGAGTGAGCTCCTTGTGGACAATATCTTTGTTAAGTTCGGTGAGAAGACTTTCCAGCAGTCAGCTGGTAGTCCTTCAGGAACAAACTCTGCCTCTCTTCTGGGTGAATCGTTTTTTGTTGTCCTGTGAGGCTGACTTAATTAGTGAGCTAATCAAGCCTGGTAACAAAACCTAGCCGATCTGGCTTCCTCACTTTAAGATGTACCCACGATGTGCTGTCTTTACATAGCAAGAAATGTATTGACAACGATGACTGTATATACCATTCCTTCCTGAGCATTTACAGCTTCAACTTCAGGCGTGACCAACGGGGATGGCTTACTTACTTCTCAGCTGTGTAATAAAACGGACGATTTCAACTTTTCGATCGTAAACTGTCCCTTTCTTGATCTTAACATTCCTACTTTCCAAACGGTTTACATGTATCGCAGTGGATTGTTATTCAATAGCTTGCTCCAAACTTCGTTTAAATAATGTTAATTTATGTACCTTGTGTTTTTGTTGTCACTTACCCAGTTCGTGGTATAAGGATGTGACACTACTTGGATTTGACCTAGATTAAGCAAATGACGCTTACATTTCCGGAACGTCTGATCCTTTTCATTTTGTACTTTTTCAAGTGTCACCGTATCAATCGTCCTTTTGTTCATATTTCGCCCTAGTTTTATCATATTGAGTTCGAACTATGGTTATGTAGTCAATGGAATATTCTCTTGTTGTTTATTATGGAGAGATTCTAGTTATTTTCTAAACATTCAGTAACAATTGAATTTACATGAAAAAATCGGATTCCAAAATCATTATTTGGGAGCTGATTGGCTGTTTGTCTTCTGGATTACATACGTCAGAAAAGCATTTAAAACGCAATAAATACCAGGCTACATTCTTATATACACATTGACAGATGAGTCACAGCCTTTGTTTACCGAGACATGTAACCTGTGCATATGTTAGGTTGGTACTATTAGCGAGGTGTATCCTGTGTGTATAGGCTGGGATAGGTCGTATAACTATAGAGGCAAACATCCCATATTACATCGTTCTCAACATATACCGATGTATATATATAGGATCTTACATGAGCATCAATTTTATATGAGAGATATGAAACGAGTCTAAGATTTTTTTTAATTTAGCGAGCATCTGGGGAGCTAAAATGAAACATTTGCTGCGAGTTTCATAAATTTCATCTGAAATGAAAACGAATGTAATATCCTTTTTATCACATAATCAATATGTGTGGCATTTATTCGTGTTAAACGACAATTTTTATGCAACCTTGAAATGTAAAAAGCCGCCATTTTGACTCCAGTGCGTAAGTACTTGTCCTAGGCGTGACGTCACAATTCTTACAACCAAACACAGGGCTGATAGGTTATATTACAAAAAAAATGTGACATGGGTATATTCATTGGATAACATAGTATATTATATGATAGATATTTATAATAATTAATCTGTTTGTATCGCTTGTTATCTCCCTTTTATGAAGATAAATGTCAGTGTTTTTTATTTCTATCTTGTCCGTTTTATTAATCTTTTAAGTATACAAGTACATTTAAAAATTTGTTAGTAAACAGAAAAAAAAAGTTTTATCATCGTAGTATTTTGATATGGAAATAAACATTCACGGGATAATAAACAAATTCACCTGTCGACAACAAATACACACATTAAGTTACCCAGAAAGATCAGAATACGCACGTGTCCATATTCATAACGAGGCTACAGGATTATGTAAATGGTTCGCATTAAAGAACAATCTCTATTGAAGTAAATATTACCACGTGTATGATATGTTAACACGTGCACATCGTCTAATATCTTCACTGTTTGATCTGGTTTTAACAAACTCAGGCTGTAACATATGTTAGGTCAGACGGTTCTGAAGGTAAAACTTCACGGGGGTACAGGTTTAAAGTTGGTGTTACAGAGTAACGTGATAGATTGCTAACAGCATCTGCTTAAAGAAAAAACTGAGATGGAACATAGTGTCAAGGTCACAATCTTCAAAAAATCACTCAACGTTAGATATTTCAATAAATAAAAATACAATAACAAAACAAAACATAAAGTTTATTTACATACGACGACCAGGTATTGTAACACATACATTTAGATACTAATCACTTGACAATATTGAAGTAAATATATCTATAAAAACACCAAAAACGGTGTGTGTTTGATAAGTATCTGCTGCGCACGCCCAATCGTGGTGATTAATAGGTCAAACAATCTTAGTCATGTGATTGTTTGACAGTCATTGATGAAAAACGCTTGACATGTACTTATTTAATGGGTGGCACGTGGGTTAAATGGACATAGCTTACATATTAGCGTACGCAGAGACATTCCCTGTCCTGTCTGTATATTGTCGAGGAGTATAAGCGCACGTGTACATGTTTATTTTTGTTTTCCTATATCTGTATCTCCGTCAGACACTTGTATACTGTCTTATACATACAACTGTGAGGATTTATTATAAGTTATGTAGTTTCATTTATACGGTAACGGCGTCACGTTCGATCAGTTTTCACTATGGTCTATGATAATTTGATGGTTCCTTTGTAGACATTTCAGTTGATAAAGTGAGATAGGTCATTACTGTTTTATATTTTCATTTATTGATTAATAAGCTGTCCACTTGACTAGAATAAGCAATTATGATGTAATACACAAACAATCAACTAAAACATTCAATACAATATGAGGGTTTCGCAAGGGCTTCCTTATCATACGCTAACTATCAGTCCTAAGCCACATGACTGGAACCTCCACATGTCTACGTGTGTGTTTGAGGAGTATTGTTGCTCTGTTTATGATAGGACCGTGCTAGGAACATCATCTTTTTATTCCACTGTTTCACCACACTGGAATATTACAGCGAAAACACTGCAGCACCGACCTCAGACAACATCACGGTTATAGGAGTTATGTGGGCACAGGAAAAACATATTCGCTGAAATTCTAATCTACAAGGTACCACGGCACTCTGCATTGAAGGCCGGAGCATTATCAACCCGACCAAATCCGCCAACAAATAGAAGTTCTATGTCATTATCAACGGTAGTATGGCTGGTAAGGTGATGTAAGCGGATAATGACACGAGTTGGTGTGAGCATTCCAATACAGTAAGTTTCGTCAGGGGAGATAGAACAGTACTCAGTCAGGCTCACAGTTAAGACGCTGATTGGACTGGCAAAACAGGCATGACAGTTCGGAAATTATCCGAGTTATCTTGTGTTGTTGCCAAGTCATTACAAAGTACCTAAGATGTTTTGGCAGATAGTCGTTCATCTCGTGTAGTACCTCCACATATCACATCGTCTTCAGCTCTCATTTCTACTATCTGGGACTGTCGACTTTCAGTCTATACCTTCGTTTACTTTCTGGAAACAATTAAAGACAAGTCTATTGTAACTGATATTACGTCGTGTATAGGTAATGACTTGTCTAGTGCTTTGTTGCGTCATGGAGCATGTCATAGGAAATATTATTTTCGATATTAGTGCATGTCAGTGCCAGCAGAGTTAGTTTCTAACAAACACATCCGAGGATATGATATTTATATATACGAGAATAATAGGCCACGCCTCAAACTCGTCAGCGCACATGCGTTCCGTGTAATTTGCTTGTTATTCCAAGGTTAGCTGGAAATGTAGACGTCAGCAAATATCACTTCACTTTGTAGCAAATCATTCATTTTTACGTTTTCTTTTTTGTTTGAGTGTAAAATCTTTTGCGTGTGTAAATGTTGAATGTGTGTATTAACTTATGTGTTGTATGTGTGTATTTACTTATGTGTTGTATGTGTGTATTTACTTATGTGTTGTATGTGTGTATTTAGTTACGTGTTGTATGTGTGGTTTTATTTATGTGTTGTATGTGTGTATCTACTTATGTGTTGTATGTGTGTATCTACTTATGTGTTGTATGTGTGTATTTACTTACGTGTTGTATGTGTGTATTTACTTATGTGTTGTATGTGTATATTTACTTACGTGTTGTATGTGTATATTTACTTATGTGATGTATGTGTGTATTTACTTATGTGTTGTATGTGTGTATTTACTTTCGTGTTGTATATGTGTATTTACTTATGTGATGTATGTGTGTATTTACTTATGTGTTGTATGTGTGTATTTACTTATGTGTTGTATATGTGTATTTACTTTCGTGTTGTATATGTGTATTTAGTTATGTGATGTATGTGTGTATTTACTTATGTGTTGTATTTGTGTATTTACTTATGTGTTGAATGTGTATATTTACTTATGTGATGTATGTGTGTATTTTCTTATGTGTTGTATGTGTGTATTTACTTTCGTGTTGTATATGTGTATTTAGTTATGTGATGTATGTGTGTATTTACTTATGTGTTGTATGTGTGTATTTACTTATGTAGGTATAACGTAGTTTTATCATCTTTAAATGTAATAGTTTTACGAGTGTAATAGTTTTTTTGTTTTGTTTGTAAGTGTGATACATGTATGTGTTCAAGTGTGATAGTTGTTTTTGCTTCCGTTGTAATAAGTTTTATGTTTCCATTGTAATAAGTTTTATGCTTCCGTTGTAATAAGTTTTATGCTTCCATTGTAATAAGTTTTATGCTTCCATTGTAATAGGTTTTATGCTTCCGTTGTAATAAGCTTTATGCTTCCGTTGGAATAAGTTTTATGCTTCCATTGTAATAAGTTTTATGCTTCCGTTGTAATAAGTTTATGCTTCCGTTGTAATAAGTTTTATACTTCCGTTGTAATAAGTTTTATGCTTCCATTGTAATAAGTTTTATGCTTCCATTGTAGTAAGTTTTATGCTTCCGTTGTAATAAGTTTTATGCTTCCACTGTAATAGGTTTTATGCTTCCATTGTAATAAGTTTTATGCTTCCGTTGGAATAAGTTTTATGCTTCCGTTGTAATAAGTTTTATGCTTCCGTTGTAATAAATTTTATGCTTCCGTTGTAATTAGTTTTATGCTTCCGTTGTAATAAGTTTTATGCTTCCATTGTAGTAAGTTTTATGCTTCCGTTGTAATAAGTTTGATGTTTCCGTTGTAATAAGTTTTATTCTTCCATTGTAATAAGTTTGATGTTTCAAGTGTAATATTTTTTACGTTTGTAAGTGTTGAGATGTTATAGTTTTATGTGTGTTAATGTAAAGGTTTTTCTATTTTGTTTGTGAGTGTGATAGTTTGTATGTGTGTGATACTTTTGTGTAAGTGTAATATTTGTATGTTTGTAAGTGTAATATTTGTATGTTTGTAAGTGTGATAGTTTGTATGTGTTTAAGTGTGATAGTTTGTATGTGTTTAAGTGTGATACTTTTGTGTAAGTGTGATATGTGTATGTTTGTAAGTGTGATATATTCTATTTATTGAAGTGTTATTGTTTAATATATAAAAGAAAATGTAAAAGTACCTTGAGGTGAGATAGAATCAGTAGTATACTGCCGAGCTTGAATTAAAGAAACCAAACTTAATCTGCTGCCCCCATTGACCTGCCCCCCATTGACCTGCCCCTCATGGACCCCATTGACCTGCCCCCTTTGACCCCATTGACCTGCACCCCATTGACCTCATTGCCCTGCACCCATTGACCCCATTGACCCAATTGGCCTGCCCTCATTGACCTGCCCCCATTGGTCCATTGACCTGCCCCCATTGACCTGCCCCCATTGACCTCAAAAGACGATTATTTTTCTATTTCTCCTACCTAACTTCTCAATCTTTTACGCAGTACCTACCCAAGCACCTGTCTTTGTATACGTAAGATGTTTCGAGAATGTTAGATATCGAACAGATCAAACAGATATAGTGTTGATGTCTTCCATCTGTGAAAATATTACAAGGTGATGTGGTTACGGTGTTTTTGTATGCAAACCACAACGATTATGTGGGGGAAATATGGTGAAGTATGCTGAAAGCGTAGCTTGGGTTGACGTCACGAGGAAAAGGATGAAAACGTAGCTTGGGTTGACGTCACGAGGAAAAGGGTGAAAACGTAGCTTGGGTTGACGTCACGAGGAAAAGGGTGAACACATAGCTTTGGTTGACGTCACGAGGAAAAGGGTGAAAACGTAGCTTGGGTTGACGTCACGAGGAAAAGGGTGAAAACGTAGCTTGGGTTGACGTAACCCAGAGAGATACTTTAGAGGGAAACAGACTAAAAGCGTTACCTAGACGGATACTTCGAGGGAAATAGGGTGAAAGCGTAACCAAGAGAGATACTTTAGAGGGAAATAGGGTGAAAGCGTTACCTAGACGGATACTTCGAGGGAAATAGGGTGAAAGCGTAACATAGAGAGATGCTTTAGAGGGAAACAGACTTAAAGCGTTACCTAGACGGATACTTCGAGGTAAATAGGTTGAAAGCGTAACCTAGAGAGATGCTTTAAAGGGAAATAGGGTGAAAGCATTACCAAGACGGATACTTCGGGGGGAAAAGGGTGAAAGAGTAACCAAGAGAGATACTTTCAAGGGAAATAGGGTGAAAGCATTACCAAGACGGATACTTCGAGGGAAATAGGTTGAAAGCGTAACCAAGAGAGATACTTTAGAGGGAAACAGAGTGAAAGCGTTACCTAGAGAGATACTTTAGAGGGAAATAGGGTGAAAGCGTAACCTACACGGATACTTCGAGAGAAATGTGAAAGCGTAACCAAGAGAGATACTTTCGAGGGAAACAGACTGAAAGCGTTACCTAGACATACTTTAGAGGGAAATAGGGTGAAAGCGTAACCTACACGGATACTTCGAGAGAAATGTGAAAGCGTAACCAAGAGAGATACTTTCGAGGGAAACAGACTGAAAGCGTTACCTAGACATACTTTAGAGGGAAATAGGGTGAAAGCGTAACAGATACTTTAGAGGGAAACAGAGTGAAAGCGGTACCTAGACGGATACTTCGAGGGAAATAGGGCGAAAGCGTAACCTAGAGAGATACTTTAGAGGGAAATAGGGTGAAAGCGTTACCTAGACGGATACTTCGTGGGAAATAGGGTGAAAGCGTAACCAAGAGAGATACTTTAGAGGGAAACAGACTGAAAGCGTTACCTAGACGGATACTTCAAGGGAAATAGGGTGAAAGCGTAACCAAGACGGATACTTCGAGGAAAATAGGGTGAAAGCGTAACCTAGGGAGATACTTTAGAGGGAAACAGAGTGAAAGCATTACCTAGACGGATACTTCGAGGGAAATAGGGTGAAAGCGTTACATAGACGGATATTTCGAGGGAAATAGGTTGAAAGCGTAACCTAGGGAGATGCTTAAGAGGGAAACAGAGTGAAAGCATTACCGAGACGGATACTTCGAGAGAAATAGGGTGAAAGCGTCACCTAGAGAGATGCTTTAATGGGAAATAGGCTTTAGAGGGAAACAGACAGAAAGCGTTACCTAGACGTATACTTCAAGGGAAATAGGGGGAAAGCGTAACCAAGAGAGATTCTTTAGAGGGAAATAGGGTAAAAGCGTTACGAAGACGAATACTTCGAGGGAAATAGGGTGAAAGCGTAACCTAGAGAGATGCTTAAGAGGGAAACAGACTGAAAGCGTTACCTAGACGGATATTTCGAGGGAAATAGGGTGAAAGCGTAACCAAGAGAGATGCTTTCGAGGGAAACAGAGTGAAAGCGTAACCAAGAGAGATACTTTAGAGGGAAATAGGGTGAAAGCGTTACGAAGACGGATACTTCGAGGGAAATAGCCTAGACGGATACTTCGAGGGTAATAGGGTGAAAGCGTAACCTAGAGAGATTCTTTAGAGGGAAATAGGGTGAAAGCGTTACCTAGCCGGATCCTTCGAGGGAAATAGGGTGAAAGCGTAACCTAGAGAGATGCTTTAGTGGAAAATAGTGTGAAAGCGTAACCAAGAGAGATATTTTAGAGGGAAACAGACTGAAAGCGTTACCTAGACGGATACCTCGAGGGAAATAGGGTGAAAGAGTAACCAAGAGAGATAATTTAAAGGGAAATAGGGTGAAAGCGTTACCTAGACGGATACTTCGAGGGAAATAGGGTGAAAGCGTTACCTAGAGAGATACTTAAGAGGGAAATCGGGTGAAAGCGTAACCAAGAGCGATATTTTAGAGGGAAAGAGACTGAAAGCGTTACCTAGAGAGATACTTAAGAGGGAAATCGGGTGAAAGCGTAACCAAGAGAGATAATTTGAAGGGAAATAGGGTGAAACAGTAACCAAGAGAGATATTTCAGAGGGAAACAGACTGAACGCGTTACATAGACGGATACTTCGAGGGAAATAGCCTAGACGGATACTTCGAAGTAAATAGGGGGAAAGCGTAACCTAGAGAGATGTTTTAGAGGGAAACAGAGTGAAAGCGTTACCTAGACGGATACTTTAGAGGGAAATAGGGTGAAAGCGTTACTTAAACGGATACCTCGAGGGAAATAGTGTGAAAGCGTAACCAAGAGAGATATTTTAGAGGGAAACAGACTGAAAGCGTTACCTAGACGGATACCTCGAGGTAAATAGGGTGAAAGCATAACCAGGAGAGATCCTTTAGAGGGAAACAGACTGAACGCGTTACATAGACGGATACTTCGAGGGAAATAGGGTGAAAGCGTAACCAAGAAAGATACTTTAGAGGGAAATAGGGTGAAAGCGTTACCAAGACGGATACTTCGAGGGAAATAGGGTGAAAGCGTTACCTAGAGAGCTACTTTAGAGGGAAATAGGGTTAAAGCGTTACCAAGACGGATACTTCGATGGAAATAGGGTGAAAGCGTAATCCAGAGAGATGCTTTAGAGGGAAATAGGGTGAAATCTTTACCAAGACGGATACTTCGATGGAAATAGGGTGAAAGCGTAATCCAGAGAGATGCTTTAGAGGGAAACAGAGTGAAAGCGTGACCAAGAGAGATACTTTAGAGAGATGCTTTAGAGGGAACCAGACTGCAAGCGTTACCTAGACGGATACTTTAGAGGGAAATAGGAACGCGTTACATAGACGGATACTTCGAGCGAAATAGGGTGAAAGCGTAACCGAGAGAGATATTCTACAGGGAAACAGACAGAAAGAGTTACCTAGACGGATACCTCGAGGTAAATAGGGTAAAAGCATAACCAGGAGAGATCCTCTAGAGGGAAACAGACTGAACGCGTTACGTAGACGGATACTTCGAGGGAAATAGGGGGAAAGCGTAACCTAGACGGATACTTCCAGGGAAAAAGGGTGAGAGCGTAACCAGGAGAGATACTTTAGAGGGAAATAGGGTGAAAGCGTAACCTACACGAATACTTCGAGGAAAATAGGATGAAAGCGTAACCAAGACGGATACTTCGAGGGAAATAGGGTGAAAGCGTAACCTAGAGAGATGCTTTAGAGGGAAACAGACTGAAAGCGTTACCTAGACGGATACTTCGAGGAAAATAGGGTGAAAGCGTAACCTAGAGAGATGCTTTAGGGGGAAACAGAGTGAAAGCGTTACCTAGAGAGATACTTTAGAGGGAAATCGGGTGAAAGCGTAACCAAGAGAGATACTTCGAGGGAAAAAGGGTGAAAGCGTAACCAAGAGAGATATTTTAGAGGGAAACAGACTGAAAACGTTACCTAGACGGATACCTCGAGGGAAATAGGGTGAAAGCGTAACCTAGAGAGATGCTTTAATGGGAAATAGGGTGAAAGCGTTACCTAGATGGATACTTCGAGGGAAATAAGGTGAAAGCGTAACCAAGAGAGATACTTTAGAGAGAAACAGACTGAAAGCGTTACCAAGACGGATACTTCGAGGTCAATAGGGTGAAAGCGTTACATAGACGGATACTTCGAGGGAAATAGGGTGAAAGCGTTACCTAGACGGATACTTCTCGGGAAATAGGGTGAAAGCGTAACCTAGAGAGATGTTTTAGAGGGAAACAGAGTGAAAGCGTTACCTAGACGGATACTTCGAGGGAAATAGGGTGAAAGCGTAACCTAGACGGATACTTCGAGGGAAAAAGGGTGAAAGCGTAACCAAGAGAGATGCTTTAGAGGGAAACAGAGTGAAAGCGTTACCTAGGCGGATACTTCGAGGGAAATAGGGTGAAAACGTAACCAAGTGAGATACTTTAGAGGGAAATAGGGGGAAAGCGTAACCTACACGGATAATTCGAGGGAAATAGGATGAAAGCGTAACCAAGACAGCTACTTCGAGGGAAATAGAGTTAAAGCGTAACCGAGAGAGATATTCTACAGGGAAACAGTCAGAAAGCGTTACCTAGACGGATACTTCGAAGTAAATAGGGTGAAAGCGTAACGTAGACGGATACTTCGAGGGAGAAATAGCGTAACCTAGAGAGATGTTTTAGAGGGAAATAGAGTGAAAGCGTTACCTAGACGGATACTTCGAGGAAAAAAGGGTAAAAGCGTAACCAAGAGAGAAACTTTAGAGGGAAATAGGGGGAAAGCGTAACCAAGAGAGAAACTTTAGAGGGAAATAGGGTTAAAGCGTAACCTACACGGGTACTTCGAGGGAAATAGGATGAAAGCGTAACCAAGACAGATACTTCGAGGGAAATAGGGTGAAAGCGTAACCTAGACGGATACTTCGAGGGAGAAATGGTGAAAGCGTAACCAAGAGAGATACTTTAGAGGGAAATAGGGTGAAAGCGTAACCTACACGGATACTTCGAGGGAAATAGGATGAAAGCGTAACCAAGACAGATACTTCGAGGGAAATAGAGTTAAAGCGTAACCGAGAGAGATATTCTACAGGGAAACAGACAGAAAGCGTTACCTAGACGGATACTTCGAGGAAAAAAGGGTGAAAGCGTAACCAAGAGAGATATTTTAGAGGGAAACAGACTGAAAACGTTACCTAGACGGATACCTCGAGGGAAATAGGGGGAAAGCGTAACCAAGAGAGATACTTTAGAGGGAAATAGGGTGAAAGCGTAACCTACACGGATACTTCGAGGGAAATAGGATGAAAGCGTAACCAAGACAGATACTTCGAGAGAAATAGAGTTAAAGCGTAACCGAGAGAGATGTTTTAGAGGGAAACAGAGTGAAAGCGTTACCTAGAGAGATACTTAAGAGGGAAATCGGGTGAAAGCGTAACCAGGAGAGATACTTTAGAGGGAAATAGGGTGAAAGCGTAACCTAGACGGATACTTCCAGGGAAAAAGGGTGAAAGCGTAACCAGGAGAGATACTTTAGAGGGAAATAGGGTGAAAGCGTAACCTAGACGGATACTTCGCGGGAAATAGGGTGAAAGCGTAACCAAGAGAGATGCTTTAGAGGGAAATAGGGTGAAAGCATAACCTGAAAGCGTAACCAAGAGAGATACTTAAGAGGGAAATCGGGTGAAAGCGTAAGCAGGAGAGATACTTTAGAGGGAAACATACTGAACGCGTTACATAGACGGATACTTCGAGCGAAATAGGGTGAACGCGTAACCAAGAGAGATACTTTAGAGGGAAATAGGGTGAAAGCATAACCTACACGGATACTTCGAGGGAAATACGATGAAAGAGTAACCAAGACGGATACTTCGAGGGAAGTAGGGTGAAAGCGTAACCGAGAGAGATATTTTACAGGGAAACAGACAGAAAGCGTTACCTAGACGGATACTTCGAG
>NW_018404407.1:129712-132799 GCF_002113885.1 Mizuhopecten yessoensis
TAAGAAAGATACTTTAGAGGGAAACAGAGTGAAAGCGTTACCTAGACGGATACTTCGAGGGAAATAGGGTGAAAGGGTAACCTAGAGAGATATTTTAGAGGGAAATAGGGTGAAAGCGTAACCTATAGAGATACTTTAGACGGAAACAGAGTGAAAGCGTTACCTAGACGGATACTTCGAGTGAAATAGGGTGAAAGCGTAACCTAGAGAGATACTTTAGAGGGAAATAGGGTGAAAGCGTAACATAGAGAGATACTTTAGAGGGAAATAGGGTGAAAACATGGACTTGACAGAAACTTAAAGTAAGCCAAACACTAAGAACGGGCTCCTCCTCAAACCAACACATTATATATATATAGATAGTATTTCCTACAGACCAATTATGTTTGAGTTTGATCGGAGTCTAACGAACACACTGCTCTGCACTGATGGGTGCTGCTGTTGTTTAACTCGTCAACTCACTTCTTAAACAGCATACTCTACAAAACTTCAGCTTTTCACAACATATCTATTTTCTTATCGTTTGTGTGTGATTGTAACCTACCGTACCATACTCACGTTTATTTTTGATTTTATAATTGTGATCATGTCAGAGCTGTGCTATTTATAGAAATGGAACACCAAAGCCAACAATGCCCTACCGAGTTAAACTATTCCAGGAATCCAGATACGATAGAACTACAGGTACATAGCTGTACTGTTCAGAGGACGGGTTGTTTATAGGGATTTGTCATAGATATGCAGCTGATAAAGACAGTATTTTTTAATGATTGTTTTGCTACGATTTACCTAATAACATTATATATTGTCGTAAGCTAAAAATAGATCCAACAAAACGTAGTTGTTGACTAACTTTCCCCGTGTAAATTAATAGGTTAAGATTGTGTTAACTTATCTTAAACAGTCTACACAAAATGTAGCTGTTGGCTAACTATCTCGTTTTAAGAATAATATATTATCACTGTTATTGTTTATCAGTGTTTTTACTACCTGAGTATTGGACATTCTCTAATATAAGCTACGACGCTCAGTAAATCTAAGACCGAACGCCAGATCACGGCTGTCGTGGTCTGAATACAGAGACGTTTCTACGACTTCTGGAAGCAGAAACCTAAACAAACAAAAATATATAATAAACGTTCAAGTAAAATCCAGGGGCGGGACCATTTCTAAACCACGTGGGGTACCCGTAATTATGTAGGGATCAGAACTGCACATTTAAGGATAACCCTCAAATTTAAAGTACGCCAGCCATGTCAGAACCAGTTCTTACCACAAAACGAAATTAATCTAAAGCATTTCTCTGAGATTTATATTGACTGAGAATGAAAAGAAAGTTATACTTTTTGCTATTGTAAAGCATCACTTTGCATTAACTTAAGTTTGCAGGAGTGAACTTAAGTAGGTGGTGAAACAGGATTCGGAAGTCTCTATAGAAACATTTAACTCGGAATGTAAGTTGATTGTGCATTAATATACGACACATTAATGAATAAATATTCTTCATCAATATTTACTTAATATAGTCTGTAGACATGAAATCTAAGGATTATTACTGTTTATAATCTAACATATCCCTGCTCGGCGAGATACATGTTTCTAAAATTATCCACTTGGATTTTGTAATATAAAAACAGTAGCTCTCCCCGGTAACGATATAAGATAGTGGGCATTATTGCCGAATCTGTTTCAGCATCGTCCATAGATATTACCTGGTTCCTGGCACCCGGCCAAATTTTCGATATCGAAATGAGATTCCCCGCTGTCAGTTGCATGAACACAGATAGCCTCTACAGCAGAAGTAATATTTTAACCACCTGGCCATTCTGTGAGTGAAAACACTCTGTATAATGTACACTGTTTCTGACGCACACGAGAACCTGCTACCAAACAATCGAGAAAATTATGAAAGTAGATATAATTAGTTGCAGGCCTAACGATACTATTTGAGGGAACTCATCAGCAACATTAAATAATGTAGTTTGACTGAATAATCCCGTAGAACATTTCGTCCTTTATTCTAGCGAGATCAATGTTTTTCGCGTTAATTGGCGAGTTGATCACGACTTATAATACCTTAATTAACGTACAGTAAAGAACCTTGAATTTTTCTCAGTGTTATTTTATTAAACTTGTAAAAAGTATGTCTTTTGCGTTATGTTAATATCGCAGTGCCGGCATTTATCAAGTGTACCGGTAATCCCTGAGAGCATTTTTCGGTTGCATAAACTTTGGGAGTTTTTCTTCCAGTGATAGTAATTAAACAGGAAGATAACAAATATAAGATTTCGCAAAAAAAATACCGATTAAAGTTTCATAATGCTACGCATCTTTATTTTCTAATAGTAAAAAGACAGTGAGTGTTTATTTTGTGCTGTATCGGTACAACTTCTTAATTTTCTTGACATATACGTTCTGTTGACCAGAAAACTACTTTGCTGGAGCATACAGACAGACTTTGATCGACATCAACGACATTTTAATGATGTCCGAATGACATAAGTTCTAACTATGACATTTTAATTATGTCGTAATGACCTACGACAAAATACAAGATACAAGAAGCTATATTTAGTGTCGCATACCTATCAACATGGAACATTAGCTCTTAAGAGCTATTTTTGCTACCTAATTTCTAACTATGACATTTAAATGGTGTCCGTATGACCTAATGTCTAACTATGACACTTTAATCTTGTCATCATGACCTAGTTTTTAACTTTGACATTTTAATTGTGTCCTAATGACCTTATTTCTAACTATGACATTCGAATGGTGTCCTAATGACTTAATTTCTTACCATGACATTTTAATGGTGTCCTAATGATTTAATTTCTAACCATGACATTTTAATGGTGTCCTAATGCCCTAATTTCTAACTATGACATTGAAATGATGTCCCATGACCTTATTTATAACTATGACATTTAACTGATGTCCCCATGATCTTATTTATAACTATGACATATAACTGATGTCCCCATGATGTTATTTATAACTATGACATATAACTGATATCCCCATGATCTTATTTATAACTATGATATTTAACTGATGTCCCCATGATCTTATTTATAACTATGACAT
>NW_018404407.1:144403-149922 GCF_002113885.1 Mizuhopecten yessoensis
TTATTTATAACTATGACATATAACTGATGTCCCCATGATGTTATTTATAACTATGACATATAACTGATGTCCCCATGATCTTATTTATAACTATGACATTTAACTGATGTCCTTATGATCTTATTTATAACTATGACATTTAACTGATGTCCCCATGATCTTATTTATAACTATGACATTTAACTGATGTCCTTATGGCCTAATTTCTAGCTATGACATTTTTACCATTTAACGAGCGAACAAGTCATACAATTTCTACATATCGTAACACTTCATAGTTTGTTCTATGTTTAGACACATGCTGAATAATACTTTCGGTATGATCTCACTGATAGACAGTCGTATCTGTTTCCATGATAACGCACGTAAATTGAGTACCCCCCGCACGCGCCAAATTATGACACGTGAAACAGACACCAGCATACGGCGGATTTATTTACGTAAGATTATGTATAACCTGCCAAACAGCTAAGCAGCAGAATCACAAAATAGCTCATAATAATTCCTTGACGTATGTAATAATATGAACGTGGAGAGCTCGTGCAGGTGAAATTGATTCTATTTTCAAAAGAAAACGAATAAGCTTAAATACATTAAAACCGCCTAATATTTATTGTTGATGAGATAATTTAACATTTATACAAATAGTGTGCATTCTTGTTCAAGAACAAAACGTTTAAATAGTCCTTACCTTTCAAATGTTACAGAGAATCGTGTAAACAACTGAACAAGCATTATAAATGTCATCTCGGTCATTTAATGTATAGGGTTTCTTATTATTGTTGTGCTATGTTTGTATATCGTCAGATAAACAATCTTACTTGAGCGAACGTTTCACAGATATAATAAGCATATTGACAAATATATAAAGGGTACATCATTTTGATGAGTCTGCAGGTAGGCATCAACCACAGTTAATACTTCCGGAGTTTGTCTTACACGAACGTAGACTCGTTAGTAGATTAGTTTTCATTTCTTTGCTATGAATGAAGTTGAACTTTATATTCTACAAAGGGGAAGTCGAATATTTTTCCTATTTATTAAATAACGTGATTGGTTGATAAGAACTTTATTTTGGCGGACATTGTAAGTTGTTTGGTCCCTTCCGTTTCGTATCGTAATAAATATATAGTTCAAAAATTGAATATTGACGTCATTAAAACGTTCTCCTCACGGAAAATGTCGAAGTTTTAGAGCTTACCAGAAAACTATCTTGGATAGTTGAACAAGACCTTGAAGATCAGGTTTCAAGTTAAATTCCAAAATATCCTGTTATAAGTTTTTCCTTGACAGAACGTGAAGTACATTTAACTGGGACCTGCATAACATTATGATGACTTATGGCATACAATATCAATTTCTACTCTTGTTGGACTACCAAAAATTGTCCGTTTCATTTCCTCTTGCGACTGGTCAGATTAACAACGGCTGTAAGACTTTCTGTCTTATTGACCTGGTCAGATTAACAACGGCTGTAAGACTTTCTGTCCTATTGACCTGGTCAGCCTCGACAGTTACATGATGTGATGTATTTAATGGTATAAGTAATGTTGTCAAATTAAAAAAAATCTTAGCTATACCTTCGTGCGATAAAACATTGAATGTAGAATTATTTATACCCGACTGGTCCACAATAATGAACAGTTACAGATAATATTTAACATGAAGTTTACAGACTGGCACAACCCCCAGACTATTTAGTTCCCAATCATGGATAGGCTTACACAATACCGTGTTCTTCTACAGGGGTATACTTGAAATATATTTTGTATAACTCAGACTCTTGGTTATTGAGAAAAGATCGTTCATAGTTTAAAACACAAATGAACCATGTTGTGATTTTGAGGGTGGGTCAAGGTCATTCATTTGAAAAAAAAATGGTAGTCTATCTTCAATCAGAGCTTTTTAGTTATTTAGAAGAAATATCATCCCTTTGGTCCTTTTGGTTATGAATATTGTTTGAAGATATTTTAAAACACGTCTGAACTTCGAAAGTGAGTCAAATATATTTACTTGAACACAATTGGTGGCCTTTTATTCCAGCATGCAATTGGCAAAATGTCATCACTCTGGTCCTTTTGCTCGTTTAGAAAAGTTGTTTACACACATGGCTCTTGTGATCTTTGAAGTGGATCAGGGGCATACAATTTGACAAACTTTATAGCACTTTATCCACACATACTAATAGCTAAATATCATCTTAGGCGAGTTGGCTATTTAGAAAAAGTAGACGGTGGACGATGGACGACGGACGCCACGCCAATCTCAAAAGCACGCCAGAACTTCATGCCAGCAATGCTAATAAAACCATTTTATCTAGATAATCAGTGATGCATAAAGATATAGATAATAATACTATTCTTGAAAATCAAGCGATAGATGTATCCTATTTTCCGGACATTATACATACATACAATGAAATAGCATGATGCTGATACATGGCTGAACCACCTACAGGAAATAAACACGAGACAACACGGACTAGATCGGCTCAGTGTTGTAGGGACGCCTCGTACTCGCCAAAGCAGCTAACAGCTTATCAATCGTATAGTGTTTCTTACTCCAGTTAGAGACTATTTTTGGTAAAGGCGATGCACTCACATTTTAACGCGCTCTCCTTCCGCCTTCCTCACTTCCGCTTTGTGATGCCTATCTCTACGACAGACGTTGGATGCACATGTCTCGACATTTATCAATATACACAAGCGCATATCATGTCGTGTCGGATTATGACTGCAGGTAGATGAGTGGCCTTAAAGCAGGTCTTGCATGTATTTTCCGGGGTTTTATCAGTGATTTGCTATAAAACAAGCTATGTGAACATATAGGTCCATAGCTACTTCGCTCTATTGGTTTTCTGTTACGTGTTTGCTGAAATATATACAGACCCGGTTCGTACTTATACACCTAGACATGTGTAATCTCTAAACCTTTCTCATATAATTAAAATTGTAAACAATCGTAATTTTGTTATTGATATTTCAAATCGTTTCGGCAATTTTTGTATTTTCAGTAACTAAAACCATAATGTCTGGCTATGAATGTGTTTATTAACCTTGAAATATAAAGATAAGAAATACCTAAACAAATATAGCAGTTCAGTTATAATTTACAGAATAATCATTTTGGCAATACCTATAGAAGTGACACATATTTTAGGAATACAGCCCATTTCTCTGGTGTTATTCTGGCATAGGAAGCTGCTTAATTGGCAGAATATACGAATATTTCGTATATAAGCTAACGGCAATATAACTAACATTTTACACACACCAATAAGAAAACAAAATGTAAGATAATAGAACTTAATCCACACACATGTAGAAGGGGTGTTCTATATGAAGAACGTGTATATCTTTTAAATATAACACTATACAAGATACACGTGTTTTTGTTCCTTGTAGGACGTAACCATCCACCTTGCACCGTCTTACAGGATAATTTGTCAGGACATCAAGTAAGGAAGAAACGTGTTCCTGCCAACACAAACTGTTCTACGTCGATCTTATTGTAGAGCATTGTTAGCTTTATCAAGGCAATGCAACTTTGATGGGTTGCATTTTACAAAACCTTTCAGTTCAATTAAAATTAATTTTTAACCAAAATGCAAACTGTATCGATATTTCTAGTTGTGCAATATTACGAAATATTAGAATAACTCATGTTTCTGGGTAGGTTGGAACTAAAATAAATGATTTATCATGAAGTATTGACCATACTTTTTCAGAGTATACTTTACAGTCATTTTGTCTCTGACTAAGTATTTATGACGTCACTAATGTCGAAGGTTACGCTCTGACACATGCGCAGAGATGACATCGATGACTTTGAGACTACATGTTTAGTATCACCTTTCCAGAGAAATAACAACAAACAACATCTTTCAGAACTGGATGGACATGTTATCCAGTCAGCAAAAAAACCGCGGACATGTTGTTCTCCTTGTAGTTTCGTGTCTCCTCTCATGTTGTCTGTTAATATCAACTTTGGACAAGCAGTGATTTCGTCAGTATGGCACAATTTATGAGTATACTTATAAGGCATTGAATTTGTGAATTATATGAAAAGCGAACTTAAAATTAAATACCTGAAAGATATACCTCATAATCAAATCAGATTGTTCTTTTAATTCATAAGATATCTTATAAAATTAAAATATCTTATACAATTCTTATTATATGATACACCTTTATTATACTTATAAAGATATACTTTATTCATTTAGAAACATATCATACATTTAAAGATATCTCTTTCAATACTTACATTAATATACAAGTACATTTTATGTAATATAATCGATGATTAACAACGATGTCTGGTAATCCTAACATTTCTGGACCCTGTGCTCTGGTAATCCTAACATTTTTGGACCCTGTGCTCTGGTAATCCTAACATATCTGGACCCTGTGCTCTGGTAATCCTAACATTTCTGGACCCTGTGCTCTGGTAATCCTTACATTTTTGGACCCTGTGCTCTGGTAATCCTAACATTTTTGGACCCTGTGCTCTGGTAATCCTAACATTTCTGGACCCTGTGCTCTGGTAATCCTAACATTTCTGGACCCTGTGCTCTGTTCAGGGCTTTAATTACTTAATATATTTTATTTGTCAAACCCCTTTAAATAATTTGAAGCTTTAGTTGCATTTCTTGATTTCGTCAGTCTATAGCTAGCGCCCTTACTGTATTCTGGGCTATAGTATATTATTAATTATAAATATTTCGTCAGCCTGTGCTCTACAAGCATTACCCGAGGCCTTGACCAGCGACCCTCTGAGTCGGACAATATTCGATAAAAATCGATGTTTGTTCAGACCAGAGATGGTAAGATAACGACTAACCAGATACCTAAATTACACTGACCACTCAAGGTCAATTAAGACAAGAAGGACCACGTAGTGTTGATACTTATCAGTAGTGGCGCGCAATCTACCTCCGGTTACTGTTTGACGATATTCCGTCTTTGCGTATTGCAGAGTTATCTTCTCTTGTGAGCAGGTATTGATTGTTATGTCATTTGTTTGTGAGAGTACTGTCATCAATTTTTGAGAAAACGACGTAATTTTCTCGCACAAACCAATGACGTAACAATCAATACCTGCTCACAAGAGAAGATAACTCTGCAATACGCAAAGACGGAATATGTAGCTGGTATTTCAGTAAACTTTGAGAGTATGGTTTTATAATTACCTCTTGGGTTTGAAAGGGCATGCCAATTTGACATGTATTTTAACATTCCACGTTTCAAGGGAATTTGTAATTTGAGTTCTGAATTTGCCAAATTGGACAACTGAAAGCCCCTGAATGTCAAACGTATCTTGGGCGCCTGACGTTTCCAGTGTGTCAGCTACATGTGTGTCCAGTGCGTCAGACTTGTATGAGGTGTCATATGAACAGGGTAACAGACGTGTTCAAGGTAACAGACGTGTCCATGGTGACAGAAGCATCTATGGTGTCAGACGTGTCCAGGATTACAGACGTGATCGGGGAGTCAGACTTGTCCAGGGTAACAGACGTG
>NW_018404407.1:150563-150777 GCF_002113885.1 Mizuhopecten yessoensis
AATCGGTTAGTCAAACTTGTCCGGGGTAACAGACGTGATCGGAGAGTCAGACGTGTCCAGGGTAACAGACGTGTCCAGGGTAACAGACGTGTCCAGGGTAACAGACGTGTCCAGGGTAACAGACTTGTCCAGGGTAACAGACGTGATCGGGAGTCAGACGTGTCCAGGATAACAGACGTGTCCAGGGTAACAGACGTGTCCAGGGTAACAGACG
>NW_018404407.1:154259-182858 GCF_002113885.1 Mizuhopecten yessoensis
TTTAGACGTGTCCAGGGTAACAGACGTGATCGGGGAGTCAGACGTGTCCAGGGAAACAGACGTGTCCTGGGTAATAGACGTGTCCAGGGTAACAGACGTGTCCAGGGGAACAGACGTGATCGGGGAGTCAGACGTGTCCAGGGTAACAGACGTGACCGGGGAGTCAGACGTGTCCAGGGTAACAGACGTGTCCAGGGTAATAGACGTGTCCAGGGTAACAGACGTGTCCATGTTAACAGACGTGACCGGGGAGTCAGACTTGTCCAGGGTAACAGACGTGATCGGGGAGTCAGACGTGTCCAGGTTAACAGACGTGTCCATGGTAACCGACGTGTCCAGGGTAACAAACGTGTCCAGGGTAACAGACTTGTCCAGGGTAACAGACGTATCCAGGGTAACAGACGTGATCGGGGAGTCAGACTTGTCCGGGGTAACAGACGTGTCCAGGGTAACAGACGTGTCCAGGGTAACAGACGTGATCGGGGAGTCAGACTTGTCCAGGGTAACAGACGTGATCGGGGAGTCAGACGTGTCCAGGGTAACAGACCTTTCCAGGGTAACAGACGTGTCCAGCGTAACAGACGTGATCGGGGAGTCATCCAGGGTAACAGACTTGTCTAGGGTAACAGACGTGTCCTGGGTAACAGACGTGATCGGTGAGTCAAACTTGTCCAGGGTAACAGAAGTGTCCAGGGTTACAGACGTGATCGGGGAGGCAGATTTGTCCAGGGAAACAGACTTGTCCCGCGTAACAGACGTGATCGGGGAGTCATCCAGGGTAACAGACTTGTCTAGGGTAACAGACGTGTCCTGGGTAACAGACGTGATCGGTGAGTCAGACTTGGCCAGGGTAACAGACGTGTCCAACTTGTCCAGGGTAACAGACGTGTCCAGGGTAACAGACGTGATCGGGGAGTCAGACGTGTCCGTGGTGGCCGACGTCACTTTGTAAACGGCGATATAGTCCTTATATTGGTCAAATAAGTAATGGCCTACCTGCCCCCATCTTTTGTTTAGTACTTTCTGAACTACTTTGTCATTATTTGAATTTTTAAACTACCGTTCAGAAAATGTACATGCGTGGAACATTTGGAAAAGGATTAACTGTATTACAGTAAGATAACAACTAGTTTTAGTCTAGTTTGGGATATCAATACCATGATATATCGTAGGAATATAATGCATTATTGCTTAACTTTATATTGAGCTGTAAAACGAAAGTCTAACTGAAACATTGAGTATGTTTTAACAAACAGTTCATGTAGAGTTAGTGCCCTCTAAGGCTAGTAATTGGGTGAGCTTGATTACATCAGCAGTTGGTGTATGATGTAGCTTATAGATGACTAAGAGGCCAGCTATGTACACGGGCATACCTACAACAACGAGTAACTCTCGTGCAATGCACGCGTCTGTGATGATTCAATGTTATTGAACAGGACGGAGGTGTATTATCAGTTCAAACCCAGTGTTTATACACGGCAGTGGGAGGGATTGGGGATGAGGAGGGGATTTGTATGGATGTCGGCGGTAGAGGGACTGTTACTATAAATAACTCACTATATTGTCTACTCGGATATTTCTACATTAAAAATGCATTGGGATCCTGTTCTTAGACATTTTGTCAACGGGAATTGACAGAAACTACATCTTTTATGATAAATTAAAGACATAGATACCACTGTACAAGTTATCTCCGCGAAGGAGAGTTCCACGTAGAGTTCGAATTGGAGTATTCTCCCGTGTATATAGAGGATAGAGCAACAAATAGGAGAAGCACTGGTTTAGAGTTACTTCCCTTTGCAAGGTATTCACAATTCATTTTGATACTATGCGTTCACAATATCTGGATGACAACATTGGTTAAGTGTAGGAACGGTAGTGTATACTGTATAGTACAGGAGTGTATCACTAGCCACTGTTATTCTATAAAACAAACAGATATATTTGTCTTCAATGTTTATTCATAATTGCGCTTTTAGAAATGATATTTTTTACTGATACTCGTTTTTGCTCAAGTGTAAAAGCTTTCAACTGACATGCTGTATTGCCTGTCTTTGATGTTCCACTAGGAATGAGGGAAATGGGGGATAAATGTACAAAATAGTAACCGAGAAAGAAGCTATGAATTTAAGTTTCAGCGCTGACCCTATACCAACTGATATTACACACATATATTTACAATCTTCGCTCACAACTTTGGACATCAATCGATCAGACTGAGATTGGGGCAACAGACGTTTTGTTCTGTTTTAATGGTCGGGCAAAACCGAGGTCCCTTTGCTTTTGGGCGCAGAAGGCGTTTGCCTCCCGAAAAATACACTTAAATGTTTATGAAACATTTTCCAATTATTTTCAAATATTTAGAGAAAATACGAAGCAGGATTTAAGTTAATCCTTTTGTTGTGATTTCTGAGAGGGAGGTCACTATATCTGGCTTTGTTGGGGGTCATTGATCTAGAGCCAATACGAAGCAGGATTTAAGTTAATCCTTTTGTTGTGAATTCTGAGAGGGAGGTCACCATGTCCGGCTTTGTTGGGGGTCATTGATTGGGGGACATTGATCTAGAGCCGAAAACCAAACGCCAATATTAAATACGACATTTTTTTATAATTTTAATTTTGAAAGGATTTTCAGCATTACAAAATATCTTACAAAAGTAGATTCCACACTCACATGTTGATTCTTGTAACTTTATATCTTGCGTAGACCAGATAGACTGTATCTGTATACCCAATTTCCCATATCTAATTATTTAAATGCCTAATTTATTTTTTAATTCAATGCATTGATTTTTTACATATATTGCACCGTAATATTTGTCTTTAAAGATCATGCAAGAAAACAACAACAGAAAAACACAATACGACATTCTTGTTTATCTATCTAATTAATTATTATAAACTGTTTCGCTACAGATAAAATCTTAGTAAGTTTATTTTATGATATAAATGTGAAACAGTCAAGTACAATACTCCGTTACAGAGTTTCTTCCGGACTGAGGCTGATGAATTAAAGATTTCCAGATTCGTTGGTAAGACAGAACATTCTTCCATCTCGAACAGGTGTGTCCACTATTTTGAAAGATCTTAATTTCTTTGTCTATTACCTAGAACGAAGACAAATCACTACAAGCGCTCACTCAGTCAATGGCAGTACGTCTAGGCTCAAGCTAAACATTTTATAATTTCGCTTCTATGGTTGAGATCTTTCTGTTTTACTGTTAACTAAAGCTGCATTAATGTCTGTTTTATATTAAAATAGATATGACGTGAGTTGTTAAGTTTATGTGTAATTTGTTGAATCTAATCTTTCTGTCTATCAGCGACGGGTGAGGGAGAGATAACTCTCATCACACATCCGGTATGTGACTCTCAGTGCGGTTGATAAAAACGGCCTGAATTGTGGACTTGTCACGTACGCATCGAGTATGACATGATCTTCTGTTATTTTCTTTTTGTCCTCAACAATAACACAGACAGAATACATATATTTTTCTTCGTAAAGATTATAATAATGAACTTGAGGTAGATAAGCATGTAGATTACGGTAAATACCAATATAACTGTTACATGTGTTTTACATGGTGACACTTTTCGTGAGGATAAACGTTGGCGAAGTCGAGTTAATAAATATAAACATTAAAAACAAAACTCCTTCCAAATTTGTTAACTTTCCTATAGGAAATCAGTTTAAAGGGGTAAATATAATCAACAACAACAATAACACTACGTATATTGATCTCGATACCAGACATCAATGAAAGTTTTCACGTTTTTTTCGGCGAAATGATTTTTATGCAGCTTGCATCACTGATTGGACCATATGATTTGTTCTTATCTATAATAAATACAAATGTGTTTACAATGCGATAGTTGACACCCGGTACAGGTATCACGGTGATAGTGGGACGCTGGACGTCCAGGGACCGTTGGGTGTATATAAACACAGGAGTAAACCGTTAAATATTCAGTTGGAAACTTTCAAGATGAAGTGCTACATCAGTTGTATTTCATTGTTGTTCGTTTGGTTACCGTTTGCTGTCGGGTTTGAACAGGAAGTGGTCCCAAAATGTGGACCGGAAGTGGAGATTTGTGAGTTTGAATGGACGGTGGAATACTTGGAGACAATGGTTGTCTACGGGGAGGGCGGGACCGGAAACCCGGTAGTGAGTCGAAATGGATCTCTTTTCAAACGAACTGGATGTGACGACTACGAGCCACTGACAGAAGCAGGTGAAATAACTATTATTAGATACATCCATTATCAAAAAAAAAATATGATGAAAAGTCATTCGAAAAAAATATAATGATTAACTAAAAAATATGTTTATCCAATACTCTGCTCATCGGTGTTTTTTTTTAATATTTCACAATATTCATTACGTGTATAATACATCACCCAATGTGACCCCATAAGGAACAACACCATGACGTCACAAAACACACGAAAAAGTGGGGAAAATGATTTTTCAAGTCTTATTACTATAAAACTTACAATTAAACAAGTCTTGACCATACGATAGATACAACTTTAAACTCGTACCTATTTATTCTAACATCTGTATCAGACTCGTTGTAGCTCATCTTTTAATAAAAGAAAACATAAGGAATGAGAACTCATTTGAATTCCTCTATTTGAATGGTAAGATGTGGAATGCATAACTTAAATTGCCGACCTCGGTCTGAGCCCCCTTCTATGTCAACTATTGTTCCGTTCATCCAGCCTCGATCGATTCCAGGTGTCTTTGCGTAAGACCTCTTGATGCAGAACTTGAAGAAATGCAACTTTGTCTGCTAAGTAACGTAGAAAGGCAAAGTACACAGGAAGACAATTTATGACTCGTGACATGTCCGGCAGGTCTAATCGCCCAGCCCAAATGCCAGCAACCTTGTTCACTACAACACCGTTATCGCTTTTAAAAGAGGCTTTGAAATGTTATGGTCAGTAACCCAATGACCTCACAAAGACCGTGCTTACACTTAGTATATCTATGTGGCGAGTACCTTGATACATTGTGCAGATATATGTTAGGTAGTCCGCTAATAAAAAATATTTTATTTTCATTGTTTTTAGAAATGAAAAATACTATCATGGCTGACGGTAGTTACAAGGTCGTGTATGCCATAAATGGTCAAGTGCCCGGACCGTCCGTTGTGGTATACGAAGATCAACAGGTAATACTTTAATCAGCAAAACTAAACTACCCTAGCATCCTTTTCGGGTTTTCACATCTCAGCAGAATTCAGACTTGCTGGCGGTTCTATGTATGGATTGAACGTTATTTTTAAATATTCATACCGGCATGAAAATTAAAACAACGCCCGTTCAATCCAAATATTTACATTTTTACTTTAGAACAGCTTTTTTTTATTATTATTATTCATTTATTTACTGCGTTTTGTATATGCGTCGTCCTATAAACGACATGTGCGTAATAGCCATATTTAAATGAAATTGGCGCCAATAATTAACCGTAGTTATTTGAGTGTTTGACGCAGTGGCATTTCTCCATGTTTTTCGAAGCGAAGCGACAAGACTCTCATAGAACAATGTTAATTTATGACGTTATAAGTAACCACGTGTTACATCACGAGAGTTTTTGCTTTCATTCTCAAAAGCTATAGTGGCCTGCAGAGCAAAGCGTTGAATGTGCGTGGTAATATGACTCAGGCATGGCCTGGAGAGAGCGAAGCTCGTACATTTGTTCCAATAGTATTATACGGTATTCTTTTTGAATCGTAACATACCCATTTTTTATACTTACAAAATGTACCTGTAATTGTTTTTTTTATAATATACTTGAATCTGTTGCTGGGCAAATCATTCATCCTTGTACTTCTGTGTGCTCTGTTTTAGAATGATCCACATTCACACTACACTAATATGACGCTTCACATGTTAGTTTGAAGTTGACTGATTGTACTACAGTACTACTAGACCATATTGATAGTAATAGAATCATCATTTTGTTCTTTTTTTATCCAAGACTACCAGTATATACCCCCTCCCTCTACTTATGTATGTTCATTATAATATGTATTATTTTTTTATTCAAACAAATGCCATTTGAAAAAAAATCATAAAGTAAACATGATAATGTGAGTTGTAGGCAGAATGTTTAAACAAATGGTTTGAGCTGATATGCCAATTCATGAAGGATGTATCCGTTTTTAATTTAAATATATTTAGCATGTTAGACACAGCAGGTTAGGGACTGTCACGTCTCCAACCACTATAAGTATAAAATGAAGATTTTAGATTTCTTTTTAATAATTCAGATAATCCATGTGAAATGATGAAATTTAATGTTTGTACTGAGTATATACGTTAAAAAATCCAGGTATCTACTGCTGTAGATTCCTCCTCTTCATCATCGCTGTTGTCATAAAGTTTTTGTAGATACCCAGAGATGGATTGGCATATCAGCTAAAACCATTTGTTTGCAAGTGAAGTTTCTGGATGGACACCATCGTATAACTTTGTGTAATCATTCTTTGTGATATCTTTTGTTCGATTTTGACCATGTTTTCCTCGATGTTTGATTGATACCCTTATTATGTCATTGTCAAATTTGAGGGTCAAAGATTTTGTGTTGTGTTCAGTGATGATTGTGTTGATGGCATTGATGTCAGTTTCATGATGGACTTATTGTTCTTGAGTCAATATTGGTGTTAAATGTGGTTGAATACAAATAATTGCCATCACCAGGTACATCATATGCAGAATAGTTTTGATTTTTATTAGAAATGGTTGCTGACAGTCGTAATTATGCAATCTGTTAACAAAAATAAAAGTTGTGAAAATATAATGTTTCTAATTCTCTTCTTTACTGATATTCATAAAGCATAGCAAACTAATGTGTTAACTTCAATGTCTAATCAAATTCTGTAATGATTTTTACAGTTGAACGGAAGTACAAGTTGTCAAGCGTTTAAAGTTTATATTTATCTAAAATCAATAAAGACATTTACTGTACAAAACTGTACAGATAATGTTTGTCTTTTTTAAGTGATTGTTAATTTGGTTGCATTAGATGAAACTAGATTCAATAAATTGTACAAGCAGATCAAGCATTGAAATTCCACAGTTTTAGTTGTAAAATCTAAAGGTAATATCACAAATTTGGATCAAATAAAATTTCAACAGAAACGATCCCCAAATGGAAAAATTTAGACGACCTGTGAACTTTGACCTCGTCAATGAACCAAGCGACCTCGTCATTGACTCTGCTTCGTACATACTCGGGTATTTCCGCCCTAGTGGGAATGTGTTACGATCGATTATCAATATTTAGATGGAAAATGTGTATGTTTAGAAAGTTGTCAGTATCAAATTATCTATTTCTTTCCAAAATTTAAGCTAATTTAATCGACGGTAATATAGTTTGTCATCTTATCACATTATTACGCACTCTTCGACGCCATCAGCTTGTGGTATTCATGTAAGCTTTTTAATGATCATGACAATCATTTCTCTTTTCGATACAAAAGGAAAGAAAGCGTGGAAATAAACACGCCCAGTGTATTGAATATGGTCAATATTTTTTTTTAAATTCGTTGGTTCGACATAATTTTCCTGCTACGTTAAATGTCGCTTTATTATTCGATTAGGTATATTTACGGTCTCCATGAACCGGAAGAGGTCACCGGAAGTACGAAAAGTTTCTAGGCTGTAGCTGTACGATTTAGTGATGGAAGTTTGGATCAGATCTATTTAAACGCACATATTACCGGTAAAGAGCTCCGCTCGGGTGCCTGAGAGCTTCGCTCTTATGAATTCGAATCGAAGAAATGATGACTACATCAAGGCGATCAGATCAGTTTTGACTGACTGTTGGAGACCTTTATCACGTGTTTGTATTGTTTCTTGTTTAAGGTGGTTGTGAAGATCCAGAACAATCTTATGTACGAGGGAATCACGATACACTGGCACGGCATGGTACAGTGGCTGACACCCTGGATGGATGGGGTGGGGACCGTGTCCCACTGTCCAATCAACCCAGGGGAGAGCTTCACGTACAGGTAAATGGCCGGGGCTAGGGGTGGGGACCGTGTCCCACTGTCCAATCCACCCCGGGAGAGCTTTACGTACATGTAGGTGGGCGGGGCTAGGGGTGGGGACCGTGGCCCACTGTCCAATCAACCCCGGGAGAGCTTTACGTACATGTAGGTGGGCGGGGCTAGGGGTGGGGACCGTGTCCCACTGTCCAATCAACCCCGGGGAGAGCTTCACATACAAGTAAATGAGCGGGGATAGGGGTGGGGACCGTGTTCCACTGTCCAATCAACCCCGGGGAGAACTTTACGTACGGGTAGGTGGGCGGGGCTAGGGGTAGGGACCGTTTCTCACTGCCCAATCAACCCCGGGAGAGCTTTACGTACATGTAGGTGGGCGGGGCTAGGAGGGGGGACCGTGTCCCACTGTCCAATCAACCCCGGGGCGAGGGGCTAGAGACGGGGACCGTGACCCACTGTTGAATCAACCCCGGGGAAAGCTTCACATACAGGTAAATGACCGGGGCTAGGGGTGGGGACCGTGTCCCACTGTCCAATCAACCCCGGGGCGAGGGGCTAGAGACGGGGACCGTGACCCACTGTTCAATCAACCCCGGGGAAAGCTTCACATACAGGTAAATGACCGGGGCTAGGGGTGGGGACCGTGTGCCACTGTTCAATCAACCCCGGGGAGAGCTTCACAAACAGGTAAGTGGGCGGGGATAGGGGTGGGGACCGTGTTCCACTGTGCAATCAACCCCGGGGAGAGGGGCTAGAGACGGGGACCGTGACCACTGTTCAATCAACCCCGGGGAAAGCTTCACATACAGGTAAATGGCCGGGGCTAGGGGTGGGGACCGTGTCCCACTGTCCAATCAACCCAGGGGAGAGCTTCACATACAGGTAAATGGCCGGGGCTAGGGGTGGGGACCGTGTCCCACTGTCCAATCAACCCCGGGGAGAGCTTCACATACAGGTAAATGGCCGGGGCTAGGGGTGGGGACCGTGTCCCACTGTCCAATCAACCCCGGGGAGAGCTTCACATACAGGTAAATGGCCGGGGCTAGGGGTGGGGACCGTGTCCCACTGTCCAATCAACCCCGGGGAGAGCTTCACATACAGGTAAATGGCCGGGGCTAGGGGTGGGGACCGTGTCCCACTGTCCAATCAACCCCGGGGAGAGCTTCACATACAGGTAAATGGCCGGGGCTAGGGGTGGGGACCGTGTCCCACTGTCCAATCAACCCCGGGGAGAGCTTCACATACAGGTAAATGGCCGGGGCTAGGGGTGGGGACCGTGTCCCACTGTCCAATCAACCCCGGGGAGAGCTTCACATACAGGTAAATGGCCGGGGCTAGGGGTGGGGACCGTGTCCCACTGTCCAATCAACCCCGGGGAGAGCTTCACATACAGGTAAATGGCCGGGGCTAGGGGTGGGGACCGTGTCCCACTGTCCAATCAACCCCGGGGAGAGCTTCACATACAGGTAAATGGCCGGGGCTAGGGGTGGGGACCGTGTCCCACTGTCCAATCAACCCCGGGGAGAGCGGCTAGAGACGGGGACCGTGTTCCACTGTCCAATCAACCCCAAGGAGAGCTTCACGTACAGATACGTTGGTGGGGCTTGGGTGGGGACCGTGTCCTACTGTCCAATGAACCCCGGGGAGAGTTTCACATTCATGTAGGTGGGCGGGGCTAGGGGTAGGGACCTTGTCCCTTTGTCCAATCAACCCCGGGGAGAGCTTTACGTACATGTAGGTGGGCGGGGCTAGGGATAGGGATCGTGTATCACTGTCCAATCAACCCCGGGGAGAGCTTTACGTACAGGGTAGTGCTTAATAATTTCAGGTGAGGTTTTTGAATTGAGGTTGTGGATATATACTACTTTCAAACTATTTCACTATATGTAGATATTGTGGAGGGGCTGATAACAAGCCCTATCTGTATTTTGTACTGAGGCACCCTAACAATGTCAAGGTATTTATTGGCTGTAGGTATCCGGGTATATATGTATATTACTCGTGTCACGGATCACGCTATCATCACGCTTTAACAGAAGGTGAAGAGGTGACTCTGGTATACCGGTGTGTCACCAGCTCACTTCCTAGTCAGCTATATATATATATACATAGCTAGTTAACAACGGACGAGGCTTCAGGTCATGGCACGATTCTTTCACACAAGTCCAGTTTAGACAACTCTCTACACATTTACTTCTATATCAGCATGTGATTTTAAATTTGTTTACATACTGTATGCGCATATTTTCAATGAGAACGATTTTACCAAATGATGATTTATTTCTTAAAGAATTTTATTTCCGTACACATATTTTACCATAGAATAGCAATATCAGAGTTCAGGAAAATCTTCAAGTATTTATTCAATGCTTTCCTTTTGAAATCGTTAATAACAATACTAATAATAATAATATACAACATTTATATAGCGCCCTATATAATTTGTAAAATTACTCTAAAGCGCTTTACAACATATGGATAACAGTATTAGTTATAATTGTAAAACAAAAACAAAGGCTTACAATAACTTGTATACATTAAGCAAGCAGATAATCATCGCAATGTGCACATCAATGAATAAATAAAGGGTGGTATTTACATGACGTCTTTGCAAAGAGCCTAAAATGCAGACGTTAACAGGTGAGTTTTGATGTCCTTCTTGAATTTGGCCAGGGTATTTAACTTTCTAATAGCAGATGGTAAGCTATTCCACAACGTGGCCGAAACCCTCCCAAAGCAAAGGTTTCCATAGGTCGCAGTACGAAATATTCCATAGGTCGCAGTCCTGTTAAGTATAAAAGTAATTGTAAGCCTTTGTTTTTGTTTCACAATTATAACTAATACCATTATCCATATGCTGTAAAGCGCTTTAGAGTAATCTGTTAGAAGTGTTTGGCTCACCTATATGTGATCCATTGGCCATCATAATGTGTGGCACCTTGTCAAAGGCATTGGACGCTCCAAATCCGCAATACTACATGTATATTTACTGTCGAGATCGATTTGGTCTCGTAAGATACTCTGGCTGGGAATCCGTGTTGTCCTTCAGCTAGTATCATACAAATCTCTTTTTTTGTCCATGTTGTTTATGCTATGAACGATATATTCTAAGATACTACATGAGGTAGAAGCCATAGACACTGGCCTGTATTTTGAAGCCATGGACACTGGCCTGTATTTTGAAGCCGTGGACACTGGCCTGTATTTTGAAGCCATGTACACTGGCATGTATTTTGAAGCCATGGACACTGGCCTGTATTTTGAAGCCATGGAGACTGGCCTGTTTTTTGTAAGATACAATTTAAGGTGGACGCCGTGGACACTGGCCTGTATTTTGAAGCCATGGACACTGGCCTGTATTTTGAAGCCATGGACATTGGCCTGCATTTTGAAGCCATGGACACTGGCCCGCATTTTGAAGCCATGGACACTCGTCTGTATTTTTAAGCCATGCACACTGGCCTGTATCTTGAAGCCATGGACACTGGCCTGTATTTTGAAGCCATGGACACTGGCCTGTATTTTGAAGCCATGGACACTGGCCTGTATTTTGAAGCCATGGACACTGGCCTGTATTTTGAAGCCATGGACACTGGCCTGTATTTTGAAGCCATGGACACTGGCCTGTATTTTGAAGCCATGGACACTGGCCTGTATTTTGAAGCCATGGACACTGGCCTGTATTTTGAAGCCATGGACACTGGCCTGTATTTTGAAGCCATGGACACTGGCCTGTATTTTGAAGCCATGGACACTGGCCTGTATTTTGAAGCCATGGACACTGGCCTGTATTTTGAAGCCATGGACACTGGCCTGTATTTTGAAGCCATGGACACTGGCCTGTATTTTGAAGCCATGGACACTGGCCTGTATTTTGAAGCCATGGACACTGGCCTGTATTTTGAAGCCATGGACACTGGCCTGTATTTTGAAGCCATGGACACTGGCCTGTATTTTGAAGCCATGGACACTGGCCTGTATTTTGAAGCCATGGACACTGGCCTGTATTTTGAAGCCATGGACACTGGCCTGTATTTTGAAGCCATGGACACTGGCCTGTATTTTGAAGCCATGGACACTGGCCTGTATTTTGAAGCCATGGACACTGGCCTGTATTTTGAAGCCATGGACACTGGCCTGTATTTTGAAGCCATGGACACTGGCCTGTATTTTGAAGCCATGGACACTGGCCTGTATTTTGAAGCCATGGACACTGGCCTGTATTTTGAAGCCATGGACACTGGCCTGTATTTTGAAGCCATGGACACTGGCCTGTATTTTGAAGCCATGGACACTGGCCTGTATTTTGAAGCCATGGACACTGGCCTGTATTTTGAAGCCATGGACACTGGCCTGTATTTTGAAGCCATGGACACTGGCCTGTATTTTGAAGCCATGGACACTGGCCTGTATTTTGAAGCCATGGACACTGGCCTGTATTTTGAAGCCATGGACACTGGCCTGTATTTTGAAGCCATGGACACTGGCCTGTATTTTGAAGCCATGGACACTGGCCTGTATTTTGAAGCCATGGACACTGGCCTGTATTTTGAAGCCATGGACACTGGCCTGTATTTTGAAGCCATGGACACTGGCCTGTATTTTGAAGCCATGGACACTGGCCTGTATTTTGAAGCCATGGACACTGGCCTGTATTTTGAAGCCATGGACACTGGCCTGTATTTTGAAGCCATGGACACTGGCCTGTATTTTGAAGCCATGGACACTGGCCTGTATTTTGAAGCCATGGACACTGGCCTGTATTTTGAAGCCATGGACACTGGCCTGTATTTTGAAGCCATGGACACTGGCCTGTATTTTGAAGCCATGGACACTGGCCTGTATTTTGAAGCCATGGACACTGGCCTGTATTTTGAAGCCATGGACACTGGCCTGTATTTTGAAGCCATGGACACTGGCCTGTATTTTGAAGCCATGGACACTGGCCTGTATTTTGAAGCCATGGACACTGGCCTGTATTTTGAAGCCATGGACACTGGCCTGTATTTTGAAGCCATGGACACTGGCCTGTATTTTGAAGCCATGGACACTGGCCTGTATTTTGAAGCCATGGACACTGGCCTGTATTTTGAAGCCATGGACACTGGCCTGTATTTTGAAGCCATGGACACTGGCCTGTATTTTGAAGCCATGGACACTGGCCTGTATTTTGAAGCCATGGACACTGGCCTGTATTTTGAAGCCATGGACACTGGCCTGTATTTTGAAGCCATGGACACTGGCCTGTATTTTGAAGCCATGGACACTGGCCTGTATTTTGAAGCCATGGACACTGGCCTGTATTTTGAAGCCATGGACACTGGCCTGTATTTTGAAGCCATGGACACTGGCCTGTATTTTGAAGCCATGGACACTGGCCTGTATTTTGAAGCCATGGACACTGGCCTGTATTTTGAAGCCATGGACACTGGCCTGTATTTTGAAGCCTTGGTCACTGGCCTGTATTTTGAAGCCATGGACATTGGCCCGCATTTTGAAGCCATGGACACTCGTCTGTATTTTTAAGCCATGCACACTGGCCTGTATCTTGAAGCCATGGACACTGGCCTGTATTTTGAAGCCATGGACACTGGCCTGTATTTTGAAGCCATGCAGACTGGCCTGTTTTTTTTAAGATACAATTTAAGGTGGACGCCGTGGACACTGGCCTGTATTTTGAAGCCTTGGTCACGGGCCTGTATTTTGAAGCCATGGACATTGGCCCGCATTTTGAAGCCATGGACACTCGTCTGTATTTTTAAGCCATGCACACTGGCCTGTATCTTGAAGCCATGGACACTGGCCTGTACTTTGAAGCCATGGACACTGGCCTGTATTTTGAAGCCAAGGAGACTGACCTGTTTTTTTTAAGATACAATTTAAGGTGGACGCCGTGGACACTGGCCTGTGTTTTGAAGCCATGGACACTGGCCTGTATTTAGAAGCCATGGACACTGGCCTGCGTTTTGAAGTCATGGACACTGGCATGCAATTTGAAGCCATGGACACTGGTCTGTATTTTGAAGCCATGCACACTGGCCTGTATTTTGAAGCTATGGGCATTGGCCTGCATTTTGTAAGATACAACTTAAAGTGGACGCCGTGGACACTGGCCTGTATTTTGAAGCCATGGACACTGGCCTGTATTTCGTAAGATACAACTTAAGGTAGACGCTGTGGACACTGGCCTGTATTTAGAAGCCATGGACACTGACCTGTATTTTGAAGCCATGGACACTGACCTGTATTTTGAAGCCATGGACACTGGCCTGTATTTTGAAGTCATGGACACTGGCATGCATTTTGAAGCCATGGACACTGGCCTGTATTTTGTAAGATACAACTTAAGGTGGACGCCGTGGACACTGGCTTGTATTTAGAAGCTATGGACACTGGCCTGTATTTTGAAGCCATGCGCACTGGCCTGTATTTTGAGGCCATGGACACTGGCCTGTATTTTGAAGCAGTGGAAAATGGCCTGTATTTTGAAGCATTAGAAAATGGCCTGTATTTTGAAGCCATGGACACTGGCCTGTATTTTTAAGCCATGGACACTGACCTGTATTTTGAAGCCATGGACACTGGCCTGTATTTTGAAGCCATGTACACTGGCCTGTATTTTGAAGCAGTGGAAAATGGCCTGTATATTGAATCCCTGGACACTGGCTTGTATTTTGAAGCCATGGACACTGGCCTTTATTTTGAAGCCATAGACACTAGCCTGTTTTTTGAAGACATTGACACTGGCTTGTATTTTTAAGCCATGGACACTGGCCTGTATTTTGAAGCCATGGACACTGGCCTGTATTTTGAAGCCATGGACAATGGCCTGTATTTTGAAGCCATGGACACTGGCCTGAATTTTGAAGCCATGGACACTGGCCTGTATTTTGAGGTTTGTAATGATCTCCTAACTTGACATGGGTTTCCTGGCAGCTTTTTGCCACTCATATGTGATCCAACCTTCGCTTAGTGAGGTTGAAACGATGACGGTTATGATCGAGTATAGTTTATATACGTATTCCTTGAGGAAACTAGGGTGAACAGGGTCCAGACATGTCGCCTTATGTGGATTCAATAATGTCAAGAGATTGTGAACACCTCTAGGACAGACAGATATTGGTAGCTTTGATGCCAATATACCGTGATACGGACAGTGACGCTGTCTGTTTTGTGTGGTGTACACTTTAATTCAACTGGGTGCTGAGGATTTGTGTTTCGGTTTTATCGTTAAGAAGGAATCCATCCTGATGCTTCAGAGGTGGCACTCTAGTTGGGTCCTGTTTCGTGCTCGTAATGTAGATCCACGGTTTTCCATAGTGTCCTGTTTGATGTCAGCGTAGATGATGGTGTTTATGTATCTCTCTGGGCTTACCTTGGTTCCTTCTGTAGCAAAGTACTAAGATACTGGTATCCCCGATCCCGATCTCAATTGTTCTTGGTATTTTTTGCCCTGTTGTCCTTCCTTTTCTGATTTGACAGATTATTTTTCAATATTTCGGGTTGTTAAACGGTTTAAGTGCCGGTTAGATAATATTATTGATGGTGCATACATGGTGATGGGATCAACCTCACATTATCCAAGTGGTATTCTCCAAAACACATTAAGCAAATCTTTTTTCTGGATTTTGTAATCTCGGCTCGGGTAGCCTCGCTGTCTGCTTTTGTCCGGAGGCGTAATTCCCCTCTACACATCATGGCCAGTCTTTGCGTGATGGTGGAACTGGCCTACACTTGGCTACCAATATTTGGTGAGATGTTAGTGATATATCTAGTATACCGTCTTTCCTGGTGTTGAATGTAACCTTCTGTTCCAGTGGGAAATAGTCTGCCGGGTTGATCAACTGTGTGTATAGTGTATAGTTATATGGATGTCCAGTAGTCGTATTGGTCGACAAGTAAAATATTGAAGATTAAAATGGCTTTCTAAAATGAATACAGATGTCTTGGTGTTTTGCGAAGTTTTATCATGGACCCATGGCTGACGACGTCAAAAATAAGAGATATAAAGATACATTTGTCATTAAATAAAAGCCATTAAATTTTAAAATATTATTAATATTCTTGGCCTCGCTTTAAGCAATATGTTTTTGCAAAGCGACTGAGCCACCACATTGCCGCCACTTTGGATTGTTTGACCGTTAGTGGTTTGGCAGAGTTGTATGGACAGGAGCGGTACAAATGTGACACAAACACGTTAACGGTGAAGTTAACAAATATAACACGGTTTGACTACAACGTTCATGTTGTCACGTAGACCACTATCGACAGTCGTGTATCAGTTAACAGGTGATACTACGGTCATCTCACCAGCTCAGGTGTTGTGACGACAGAATTCGTCCGATAATGTGACGACAGAGTTCGACAGGTGATTAGGAGGTTATTCAAAATGAAATCTCCCTAAAATGACATAAATACTCTAACACAGTGATATGACAATCCATCCGGCCACATCTGGCAATGGAGTAACGAGACAAATGTTCGGGACGCTGCCATAGAGAAAGAGTAGGCAAAAAAGAAAGACAGCTCTTGCAAAAATTTGGTTGAATCTACTGTAAAAGTATTTCTATTTCATCGGAATCTCTCAAAGAACGTCTGTAACCAGACAAATTGATACTGATTGTGGTAACAATAACACAATACGCTTAGATATAAGTATGGGTTAATTATATCCCAAACGCCCTCGTTTTTGGTTGACCTCTAGAGTGATTGATAGCCTGCTGATAATGCACAACATTAGTTATGACGTATGTGTGTTTGTGACGTAGGTGGATGGCTGACCCCCATGGGACTCATTGGTATCACTCTCACTTGGGAGTGGAGCGTACTGACGGCCTAGCCGGGGCCCTAATAGTCCTGCCAAGGCCTGAACCAGAGGTTAGTTGTCTTGATTTTACTTTTAAATAGGAAGGGAGATAACTATCTTTAATATGTCTAACGTTCTAAGGGTATCGGCGTGACCACAGAAGAGTTGTATCTCATACGAGTTATTCGGCGGATATTATTGGTCGAGAAAAATAACGGAACATGTATGAATAATGTTTAAGTCGGATTAACTTGTGAAAAAAACATGCAAAAATAAATGAATTTACAAACTGATTCTATTCATAAATGAGATTTGTTCCCAAACATGTAACTGGTTTTGGCCATTTACCGTGGCTAAATGCAGACCTATTCAATTACATACATATAATTGCTGCCAATGACACCTACAGATTCTGATATTTACTTTGAAGCTCGTCCCAAAAATATAGCAGCAATACAAAGCGTGTAACACCAATGAATTTCAGAGATCACGTTACCTTGGCGGTCTTGACGCTCGCGGTCACGAAGCATATAAATACATCCATATTTTCTAAAACCCTTTCATGTGAAAATAAACCTGATAATTTATCAACAATCGAGTCAAATCATCATCATTGATGCCATTGACTAACTAAAAAACCGAAATATCGACTCATATTATACTGTCTAACAAAATCTATGTTTGCAGTGAGATATAGCTTCTCAAATAAACGCCAAACTAGGATGCCGCGAGACAGGTGATAACAGTTGTTATTTATAACTCTATGTTTACGTTTTGTAGACAGAGGAGAAGGTCGACGAGTACACATTTGAAAAGGACTACATCGTGTTTCTGCACGACTGGTTTCCGTTCCATTCCATTGAAATCAACAGAGAGTTGGCCTGGGGTCTCACGAGGCAAGTAGAATAATGGTGGCGCGTGTTTCCGGTCCAAGACCGCAGCAGTTTATATGATGATCACAAAAAAATTGTACAAACTTCGTGTGGAATGCACAAGTTTGTAAGTTAAGAAATGGAAAATAACTTATTTTTCTATTTTCAGGTATGCCTACGGCTTAAATGAATCCCAATGCTATGACACGACGTCCAGTACAGATGGAGGCGGTGTGGGGTTCACACCTTTCGAATCAGGACTCATCAATGGGAAAGGTACATCTTCAGTAAGAATGGTGTATTTGAGCATATTGCTAGCGGGGGACTAACGTAAGATGTATAAACTTCCACATGTTTCTAGCGGGGGACTAACGTAAGATGTATACGCTTCCACATGTTTCTAGCGGGGGACTAACGTAAGATGTATAAACTTCCACATATTTCTAGCGGGGGGGCTAGCTACGTAAGATGTATAAACTTCCACATATTTCTAGCGGAGGACTAACGTAAGATGTATAAACTTCTACATGTTTCTAGCGCGTGACTAACGTAAGATTATAAACTTCCACGTATTTCTAGCGGGGGACTAATGTAAGGTGTATAAAATTCCACATGTTTCTAGCGGAGGACTAATGTAAGATGTATAAATTTCTACATGTTTCTAGCGCGGGACTAACGTAAGATGTAAAAACTTCCACATATTTCTAGCGGGGGACTAACGTAAGATGTATAAACTTCTACGTATTTCTAGCGGGGGACTAATGTAAGGTGTATAAAATTCCACATGTTTCTAGCGGAGGACTAACGTAAGATGTATAAACTTCCACATGTTTCTAGCGGGGGACTAACGTAAGATGTATAAACTTCCACATCTTTCTAGCGTGGGACTAACGTAAGATGTATAAACTTCCACGTATTTCTAGCGGGGGACTAATGTAAGGTGTATAAACTTCCACATGTTTCTAGCGGAGGACTAACGTAAGATGTATAAACTTCCACATGTTTCTAGCGTGGGACTAACGTAAGATGTATAAACTTCCACATATTTCTTGCGGGGGACTAACGTAAGATGTATAAACTTCTACATGTTTCTAGCGGGGGACTCACGTAAGATGTATAAACTTCCACATGTTTCTAGCGGGGGACTAACGTAAGATGTATAAACTTCCACATGTTTCTAGCGGGGGACTAACGTAAGATGTATAAACTTCCACATGTTTTTAGCGGGCGACTAACGTAAGATGTATAAACTTCCACACCTCCTAAAAGTGATGCCAATGTCCCGGTTTCAGGGAAAATTCAGGAGTAAATAGCACCAAGTAAAAAAATCAGTTTCTAACAAAGGAAATGCAAATGATAACTTTCACTTTTAGAAGTCCATATTCGCGAAACTTACCAGCGATGGTGTTAGTAGTAGCAGAAGTGTTAGTACTATTTTCCCTGTCAGTGTCTACAAGACTATGTACATCGTTCAAAAATTTTCCAATATTTTATCTGAGTAGAGCAGTACCTTTTAATTCCTACTGTAAAATACATTTTTCCACTTTCTGTTTAATTGTGGTCTAACATAGCAATGTATAGGGAAGTGTAAAATATCATATTTCCACGAGTTTTATCATATATTTACTGAGTTGTGGATCTAAACACTCAAAATAGTTGTTCTCATTGTGTCTATGTCAACCGATAACCTACTGACAGACATCTCACGTGAGGTGGTAGAGAGTAAAACGTCCCTATTATTTACATACGTTACGTCATTTCCTATTTAGGCCACACCTTCCACAATTCATTCAATGCATCTAATGCCGACCTCGATGCGCTACCGCTGGAATGGTTCGAGGTCAAGAGGAACTCTTACTATCGTCTCCGGTTGATCAACGCCGGGATGTTGTTTGCCTTCCGGTTCTCTATCGATCAGGTAGATAACTTTTCATTTAGATGTTGTTAGTAAAGACGAAACATTGTTAAAGGTAGCACAAGGACAAATGTAACAAAACCCATTTAATATTTAACAATATAACATGTTTGAGCATAATTGTATATTGTACATATCATATCAATAATTCCAGTATAATGTTCACGACATTCCTATCACAGCACGACGTACAAATTATCGCTGTCGACGGAAATGACGTAGTAACCATGGCGGCGGAGTCGATCATTGTCAATGCTGGCGAGCGTGTCGACATCGTTCTCTACGCAGGTGCACACCAAGAAAATTTCTGGATTCGAGGAGAAACGCTAGAGGCTACTGCTAACGGAGAGGTAGGATAATTTGAATAAACACAAACTTAAATCAATCAGTGTCAGTTTGACTAATTTTTCATTTAATCATGGTTTATGAATGGATAAGAGTTAAATACAGCATGTTGTCTTTCATTGTATTCATACATTAGTCAGAAAAGGTAGTTCTATAAATATTACTACGCCTTGTCAGAAAGTAGTCCCTTTCGTGTCATATGATAATTCTTCATCTGTTGATTAATTGTTATTCATTGTTCATTAGATTTTTTTGGATTCTTATTTTATTTTACCTCCTTTTATTACTACGCCATGTTGTACATTCAGGAAGTAGTCCCAGGAAAGGCAGTTGCAGTGCTCCATTACTCTGGTGCTAACAAAGACCTACCGACCACCGAGAGAGATGTCTGTACCGAGGAGGATCCGTGTAGGGTCATCAACTGTCCGTTTGGGTAGGGTCAACAACTGTCCGTTTGGGTAGGGTCAACAACTGTCCATTTGGGTAGGGTCAACAGCTGACCATGAGGGTAGGGTCAACAACTGTCCTTTCGGGTAGTGTCATAGGGTCAACAACTGTCCATTAAAGTAGGGTCAACAACTGTCCATGAGGGTAGGGTCAACAACTGTCTATTAGAGTAGGGTCAACAACTGTCCATAAGGGTAGGGTTTACAACTGTCCATTAGAGTAGGGTTTACAACTGTCCATTAGGGTAGGGTCAACAACTGTCCATTTGGGTAGGGTAAACAACTGTCCATAAGAGTAGGGTTTACAACTGTCCATTAGAGTAGGGTCAACTACTGTCCGTTTTGGTAGGGTCAACAACTGTCCGTTTGGGTAGGGTCATCAACTGTCCATTAGGGTAGGGTCAACAACTGTCCATTTGGGTAAGGTCAACAACTGTCCATTCGGGTAGGGTCATCAACTGTCCATTTGGGTAGGGTCATCAACTGTCCATTTGGGTAGGGTCAACAACTGTCCATTCGGGTAGGGTCATCAACTTTCCATTTGGGTAGGGTCATCAACTGTCCATTTGGGTAGGGTCAACAACTGTCCATTTGGGTAGGGTCACAATCTGTTCATTTGGGTAGGGTCATCAACTGTCCATTTGGGTAGGGTCAACAACTGTCCATTAGGGTAGGGTCAACAACTGTCCATTCGGGTAGAGTCACCATCTGTCCATTAGGGTAGGGTCACCATCTGTCAATTTGGGTAGGGTCACAATCTGTCCATTTGGGTAGGGTCAACAACTGTCCATTAGGATAGGGTCACCATCTGTTCATTTGGGTAGGGTCACCATCTGTCCATTAGGGTAGGGTCAACAACTGTCCATTCGGGTAGGGTCAACAACTGTCCATTAGGGTAGGGGCACTATCTGTCAATTTGGGTAGGGTCAACAACAGTCCATTAGGGTAGGGTCACCATCTGTTCACTCGGGGAGGGTCACCATCTGTCCATTAGGGTAGGGTCAATATCTGTCAATTTGGGTAGGGTCAACAACTGTCCATTAGGGTAGGGTCACCATCTGTTCATTTGGGTAGGGTCACCATCTGTCAGTTTTGGTAGGGTCAACAACTGTCCATTAGGGTAGGGTCACTATCTGTCAATGTGGGTAGGGTCAACAACTGTCCATTAGGGGAGGGTCACCATCTGTTCATTTGGGTAGGGTCATCATCTGTCCATTTGGGTAGGGTCAACAACTGTCCATTCGGGTAGAGTCACCATCTGTCCATTAGGGTAGGGTCAATAACTGTCCATTAGGGTAGGGTCACCATCTGTTCATTTGGGTAGGGTCATCATCTGTCAATTTGGGTAGGGTCAACAACTGTCCATTAGGGTAGGGTCACTAGCTGTCAATTTGGGTAGGGTCAACAACTGTCCATTAGGGGAGGGTCACCATCTGTTCATTTGGGTAGGGTCAACATCTGTCCATTTGGGTAGGGTCAACAACTGTCCATTCGGGTAGGGTCACCATCTGTCCATTAGGGTAGGGTCACCATCTGTCCATTTGGGTAGGGTCAACACCTGTCCATTAGAGTAGGGTTTACAACTGTCCATTAGGGTAGGGTCCCCATCTGTCCATTTGGGTAGGGTCAACACCTGTCCATTAGAGTAGGGTCAACAACTGTCCATTAGAGTAGGGTCACCATCTGTCCATTAGAATAGGGTCAACAACTGTCCATTAGAGTAGGGTTTACAACTGTCCATTAGGGTAGGGTCTCAATCTGTCCATTAGGGTAGGTGCAACAACTGTCCATTAGAGTAGGGTCAACAACTGTCCATTAGAGTAGGGTCAACAACTGTCCATTAAAGTAGGGTCAACAACTGTCCATTAGAGTAGGGTCAACAACTGTCCCTTTGGGTAGGGTCACCATCTCATCAACTTTCCATTTGGGTAGGGTCCCCATCTGTCCATTCGGGTGGGGTCATCAACTTTCCATTTGGGTAGGGTCCCCATCTGTCCATTCGGGTAGGGTCAGCAACTGTCCATTCGGGTAGGGTCAATAACTGTCCATTAGGGTAGGTGCAACAACTGTCCATTAGACTACTGTCCGTTTTGGTAGGGTCAACAACTGCCCATTAGAGTAGGGTCAAAAACTGTCCATTAAAGTAGGGTCAACTGGGTAGGGTCAACAGCTGTCCATGAGGGTAGGGTCAACAACTGTTCATTAGGGTAGGGTCAATAACTGTCCATTAGGGTAGGTGCAACAACTGTCCATTAGGTTGGGTCAATAACTGTCCGGTTGGGTATGGTCATCAACTGTCCATTAGGGGAGGGTCACCATCTGTCCGTTTGGGTAGGGTAAACAACTGTCCATTAGAGAAGGGTCAACAACTGTCAATTTGGGTAGGGTCATCAACTGGCCATTTGGGGAGGGTAAACAACTGTCCGTTTGGGTAGGAATATCTACCATCTGTTCATTCGGGTAAGGTCACCATCTGTTCATACGGGTAGGGTCAACAACTGTTCATTAGGGTAGGGTCACCAACTGTTCATTCGGGTAGGGCCAACAACTGTCCATTAGGGTAGGTGCAACAACTGTCCATTAGACTACTGTCCGTTTTGGTAGGGTCAACAACTGCCCATTCGGGCAGGGTCAACAACTGTCCGTTTGGGTAGGGGTAACAACTGTCCATTTTGGTAGGGTCAACACCTGTCCATTAGAGTAGGGTCTACAACTGTCCATTAAAGTTGGGTCAACAACTGTTCATTAGAGTAGGGTCAACACCTGTCCATTCGGGTAGGGTCAATAACTGTCCATTAGGGTAGGTGCAACAACTGTCCATTAGGGTAGGGATATCATCTGTTCATTCGGGTGGGGTCACCATCTGTTCAGTCGGGTAGGGTCACCATCTACAACTGTCCATTAAAGTTGGGTCAACAACTGTTCATTAGAGTAGGGTCAACTACTGTCCGTTTTGGTAGGGTCAACCACTGTCCGTTTGGGTAGGGTCAACACCTGTCCATTCGGGTAGGGGCACCATCTGTTCATTCGGGAAGGGTCACCAACTGTCCATTTGGGTAGGTCAACAACTGTCCATAGAGTAGGGTCAACAAATGTCCATTAGAGTAGGGTTTACAACTGTCCATTAGGGTAGGGCCACCATCTGTTCATTCGTGTAGGGTCAACAACTGTCTATTAGAGTAGGGTCAACTACTGTCCGTTTTGGTAGGGTCAACCACTGTCCGTTTGGGTAGGAATATCTACCATCTGTTCATTCGGGTTGGGTCACCATCTGTTCATTACAACTGTCCATTTGGGTAGGTCAACAACTGTCCATAGAGTAGGGTCAACAACTGTCCGTTTGGGTAGGAATATCTACCATCTGTTCATTCGGGAAGGGTCACCATCTGTCCTGTCCATTTGGGGAGGGTCACCATCTGTTCATTCGGGTAGGGTCAACAACTGTCCATTTGGGTAGGAATATCTAACTTATAAACATTATAACATGTGGTAAGTATTCTCTCTCCGAGATATTCTTCCAGGTTTATCAAGCCTTTGTAGATAAATAAATCCCCATCATATATACTCATATAGATTTACTTATATTACATGCATTTTCCTTAATAGATAACATGATCTTTATTATCAACATTTAGGAAAATAACTAAGACAAATTTCCGGGTATGTACACACCTAATATAAATCAATCGTATGTGTTATTTTGTCTAATGAAGGCACTAACAATAGTTATTTTTAAGGAAATGTGTACTTATAACAGCAAAAAGTACAACATTTAGACGTAAAAAAGGGTAGATTATGGTAACGTTAAATTTTGACATTTTTCATTCATTTTCAGATGAAAGAAATCTCAATGGTGTTTACCCCTTTTTGCGAACGAAATATTAACCCGATTTCATAACCGATCCGTCCAAAAAAAACGTAATTGATCTCTTATTAAGTGTCTGTATGGAGTCGTATTGAATACAACCACAGAACACATCCTTACAGTTCAGAATAACTGTATGGTCCTATTTGACTTTTCAGAGAATTTCCTCAGAGCTATCATCGTGTGTGTATGCCAATATCTGACCTGAAGTCTACTAAGGAGCAGATGGAGGTACATCCAGTGCCCCCGGCGGAACCTTCAGAAGAATTCGACGAAGTATTCGTCAATTTCCATTTTTCTTGTAGGTAGAAAACCCTTATGGTTTTTTTTTGTTTTTTTTTTAATTCTTCGCAAATAAAAAGTGGTTTATTTTGACTCACTTAAACTTCATTTCCTGGGCAGACTTGTCAAATGTCTCTCCATAACGTAAAGGACATTAACGATTGAGGTCTTGCATTATGTATAGCATTGATTTCATCTCATGTTTTCTGTCAGAGGATGACGATTCAGAAGTTGCTGGTTTGAAATAGATATACACGCTAACAACACACTAGAAATCGCTTCTAATTCATTTGAAGCTAAATACACAAACAAAATTTAATAATTTAAAAGGTCACCCTTTCAATCTTGTATGATTTAACAGTTTCTGTTTCCCGGATCGTACGGATATCCCTTATGTATTTTCGGGTATATTTACAGCCGGCGCAGATGTTCCATTTACACCGTCTGTCAATGGGCATAACTACATTCCCTTCTCCGCCCCACCTCAGGTAAAGTCATTCAGATCAGAATAATCCTGCTGAAAAATAGCACGTTTTCAGGTTTGGTACCGTTTTGTAAACAATCACTTTTTTCTGTTTGATATTGCGTCTCTTCAGTGTTAATAATTCCTTTTCTGTTCATGTTTTTTTCAGAGGGAAGAAAAACCATGTAATTAGAAAAATAATACAGAGTAGAGGAATTAAAAAAAATCTGCATTTTGTATCCTCTGCAGTTAATGTCGGTAAAACTTTTTTCATTAACGTTTTTTTCAAACATAATTCCATAATACTTCTCCAAAATTAAGGTCTGGAGCCCTTGACAGTACCAACATTTCCCTGGAGAAATTGTGGCATTATAACGAGGTTTCAGTTAACACATTAACCAAGGCAACTATACATAAACTATGATATTGAAATGGTTTTCTGTTTTGTAGATCTACCCAATAGGGAACGATACGCATGCGCCCTGTGATACCCAGGACTGTGGTGACAACTGTCACTGTTCTTACAAGATAAAGTTAGAACTAGGAAAAACTATACAGCTGGTCTTCTTAAACCAAGGTACAGCATCTATCTACTCTAATATACTGAAGTTAGAACAGGGTAAAACTATACAGCTGGTCTTCTTAAACCAAGGTACAGCATCTATCTATACAAGTATACTGAAGTCAGAACTGGGAAAACTATACAGCTGGTCTTCCTAAACCAACGTACAGCATCTATCTACACAAATATACTGAAGTTAGAACTGGGTAAAACTATACAGCTGGTCTTCCTAAACCAAGGTACAGCATCTATCTACACTAATATACTGAAGTTAGAACTGGGTAAAACTATACAGCTGGTCTTCTTAAACCAAGGTACAGCATCTACCTACACAAATATACTGAAGTTAGAACTGGGAAAAACTATACAGCTGGTCTTCTTAAACCAAGGTACAGCATCTATCTATACAAGTATACTGAAGTCAGAACTGGGAAAACTATACAGCTGGTCTTCCTAAACCAAGGTACAGCATCTATCTACACAAATATACTGAAGTTAGAACTGGGTAAAACTATACAGCTGGTCTTCCTAAACCAAGGTACAGCATCTATCTACACAAATATACTGAAGTCGATTTTCGAATATTTTCGCGTGTTGTTGGCAGAAAATACATTTAGATTTAACAAATATTGCTTTAAGTCAACAAATATTAAACCTATACTTACGAGGACTACGAAGATCTATGAAAAATGACGTTTTCTTGGTAGTTAAATTGCAAAGGTACAATTACCTGTGAGTGTTACGTACATTTTACAATTACCTGTGAGTGTTACGTACATTTTACAATTACCTGTGAGTGTTACGTACATTTTACAATTACCTGTGAGTGTTACGTACATTTTACAATTACCTGTGAGTGTTACGTACATTTTACAATTACCTGTGAGTGTTACGTACATTTTACATTACCTATGAGTGTTACGTACATTTTACATTACCTGTGAGTGTTACGTACATTTTACAATTACCTGTGAGTGTTACGTACATTTTACATTACCTGTGAGTGTTACGTACATTTTACATTACCTGTGAGTGTTACGTACATTTTACAATTACCTGTGAGTGTTACGTACATTTTACATTACCTGTGAGTGTTACGTACATTTTACATTACCTGTGAGTGTTACGTACATTTTACAATTACCTGTGAGTGTTACGTACATTTTACAATTACCTGTGAGTGTTACGTACATTTTACATTACCTGTGAGTGTTACGTACATTTTACATTACCTGTGAGTGTTACGTACATTTTACATTACCTGTGAGTGTTACGTACATTTTACATTACCTGTGAGTGTTACGTACATTTTACATTACCTGTGAGTGTTACGTACATTTTACATTACCTGTGAGTGTTACGTACATTTTACATTACCTGTGAGTGTTACGTACATTTTACATTACCTGTGAGTGTTATGTACATTTTACAATTACCTATGAGTGTTACGTACATTTTACAATTACCTATGAGTGTTACGTACATTTTACATTACCTGTGAGTGTTACGTACATTTTACATTACCTGTGAGTGTTACGAACATTTTACATTACGTGTGAGTGTTACGTACATTTTACAATTACCTGTGAGTGTTACGAACATTTTACATTACCTGTGAGTGTTACGTACATTTTAAAACTACCTGTGAGTGTTACGTTTTAAGTTTAAGTTTTTTATTTCCGAATGCAAATCAGCATATAGGTTAATTGATACATAGAATACAAAACATATTTCAAATTTTCAAGATGGCGGAGGACAATTCCATATAAGCAATTATCACATAAAAAGAATACATAATTTAGCAATATTACTACACGAGGGTTTTTCTTTTGGCGGTAGCATATTTTAAATACAGACCCAATCTACGTAATGTTTTAATACTTTTACATGACAATAATTCAATTAATTTATACACACTGGGGCATCGGAAGTAATATTGCTTAATGTATGTGTTTCTCAATACAGAGTAAGCAGGACAAATAAGAATAAAATGTATCTCATCTTCTAAATCATTTTTGTCACAGGCAAAACATAATCTTTGACCTCTCGGAACCCCATTATAACGTCCAGATTCGATATTAAGGGAATGCGCCTGCATGCGATATTGACTCAACATTTTTTTGGTATTAAATGTTAAAGGCTTTACTAAATAGAATTGCATATTAAAAGTATCGACAAGATGTCTATATAAATAACATTTAGAAGATGTTTCAAACGCACCACGTAATTCCTGAATAAATACGTCATGCAGACGTTGGGTATACATTTCCACAAATTGTTTTTCATTTGGAACATATTGAACATCCCAAATATGATTAAAACCCATTCTATATAAATCATTTTTAACATGATAAACCCAGTTAAGTTTACAATTCGGCTTTTTGACATTAAGCTCAAGTAGTGCATCATAGCATGCTTTTAGTACACAGTTATTTGTATTCAAAATATTTAACCAGTATTTAATTATAGCTACTTTGCGCTTTATATGTAAGGAATAACTTCCTGTCTCAAAGTAAACCATAGAACTATTGACGGTTTTCTTAACGTTTAATAAATCTTTAAGAAAGAGAAGATGGACTTTTTCGATTTGCGGCGATAAACAATTACCCCATACCTCACATCCATAGTTCAGTATGCATGTCACATATGTATCAAACAAAGATAATTTAGTTTCAGTATTAAGGATAAAATCTTTCATTCTTCTTTTTAAAAGATAAAAAGCATTCCTGCCTTGAGATGCCAACGTGTTTTGTGCTACGGTGAATCTTCCATTATAATAAAAAACTAATCCTAGATAACAAAATTTGTCCACTATCTCAATTGACTTGCCATTAAACGTCCAGTTTTCAGTAGGTAAGATTCTTTTACTTTTTCTAAAAATTACAATTTTAGTTTTATCATAATTAACAGTTAAATTCCATTTATCAGTGTAACATTGCAGACAATCTAGCATGTGCTGAAGATTGTTAACATCTTCCGAAAACAAAACTGTGTCATCGGCATACATTAACATAAACAGATTAATCA